>NC_056743.1:313048622-313128622 GCF_019279795.1 Protopterus annectens | reverse complement strand
CCTGCTAGACAGAGATCTAGGGAAGTAAATAGTGTGGGAAGAAATAGCCAGGGAATTGTTATGGCTAGGCTTGTATAGGCCCTAGGGCCGATAGCCTAGTACCAACCTATGAACCTATGATAGCCTTCCAGGCTACAGCACTAATCCCCTCCTTAGAAACCTCTGCTTCATTGATTTCAGGAAGGCACTCACTGGTGCTGCCTACTTCTCCTGTGGGGGGGTCCTTGGATACGGCAGCTGTAGGGTCAGCCTTTAAGTTAAAATTGAGGATTATAGCTTCTCCTTTGGCAACTAAGTTGCAGGCTTCCTCTGTATCAGCTCCAACCAGGATGCCTTCCCTTCTGAGTCAGTCTCATCATCATCTCTAAGTAGCCAAGGAGATATCCTTACAAAAACTGCAGAGATGCAGTCCGAGACCTATAAGGACTCAAATGCTTATCCTTCTGATGTTCTAAGGAAGATGACATGCAAGAGGAGGCATATTGACTCCCTTAAGGAGTTGGTCACTTTGGACATGTACTCCAGTGATCAAAAGGGTTGCCGTTAGTCCCTTCCAGGAGACACCAATTTCAGTGAGATCCTTGAATTGGACTAGGAGGTTTTTTTGTGAGGACTGTCACTCAGGCCCCTCTTCTTCTTGACTGATGTCCCCAGTGGACCTCTGTATTGACTTGGTCACTAGGAGAGCACGACAGGAGTTGATGGTTGTGAATGTGTACTGTGAAAACAGGCAAGATTCTTAGACCTCCCAAGGATACAGTTGTGGTCCAAGGGTCCTTTGGTAGTTTTATTTTGGCAGTCGGAGCCAAAACAGAGCTGACAGATGTTTCAGATCTGTCCACCTACTCAAGGAGTCCAGGGTCATGGACAGGATGTGAAAGCAGGCATAAGCCTCAGGCATCTTCACCCTGAGGACCTTTAACTATGCCACCCATTTGGACCATTTTGAGTGTGCAAGTATTGGCCACGTTGAAGAGATCACCCATTCCAAACTCTGTAAACCAACTAAGAGATCACCTTGATACGATGTTTAATGTAACTAAAGTCTTCATGAGGCTTATGCATAATGGAGCAAATTGCACATCACATGTGGCAGGAGCTGGTATTATGATGAAGAGACATACCTGGCTTTGCCTTTGCAACTTTTCGTACAACTTTATGAATGCCCTATGTGATGGATCTTCCTTGCTTAGTCCTTCTGCCAAAGAGAAGATGTACAAGTTTGAGCAGGTTGGGAAGACGTTGTCTGCTGTTAAATTTGAGACAACTCATCGAGCTTACATTAGGAATCAAGAGGTCCAAATCCCTATGATGTAGAAAAACATGGTGTTGAGCCTGTGACCCTACTTCTGAAAGAGGCAGCCATGGCAGATGTCTTCAAGACCTTGGATGTCATGGATGACAAGCATCCAAACCATCCCTAAAGGGCTGCATGACTGCTGCTTTCTGGAGGCATTCATGGGTCATCTCTTACTCTCTTGCATGGTACTTGGATAAGAAGGATAATATCTAGAAGCTGTACGATTCCACTTTCCCATGGACCACCCCTGTCTTGTCATCTGCTAAGGAATATCCCACCCCATCAGCAAAAGGTGGCAAGAAGAGAGATTCTTTGTCTTCTTGACAAAAGAGCCATCCAAGAGGTCCCACCAGACCAGGCCAGACAGGGTCAGGATTTTATTTCAGATTCCCTTTTAATTCCAAAGAAAACTAGGGACCTTTGTACAGTGTGGGACCTCAGCAACCTAAACAAGCATGTCACAAAGACCCTATTCAGGATGGTCATGGTGCAATCAGTTTTTCCCCTGCCCTTAGGCAAATGACAAGATGTGCTGCGTTGGTGTCCAGGATACTTCTTTCCATAGCAAAGTAGCCAAAGCATTCATGAGATAATTTAGACTTCTGTCTAAGAGCCAGCCACTTTCAGTTCAGAGCTCTGCCCTTTGGTTTCATCAAAGCACCCCCCTGGGGTGTTCGCCAAGTGCATGGCTGTAGTTACAGGTCATGTGTGTCTCTAGTAGATTTACATGTTTCCATATCTGTACAACTAGTGCTTTACTGCCACAACAAGAGAGTCCCTAATCAAAGCCAGAGATTACTTGCTTCAGCCCTGTATGTCCTTGAGCATTTTCATAAACTATGAAAAAAAATCAAACGTGCAACCATCTCGGGCAGTACAATTCATAGGATGCCACCTAGACACAAGATACATAATCTGTCTCCCTCTGCAGAAAGAGTCCAAAGTTTAATGAACTCAGTACGGAATCTCCTTCAGTTTCCCCTGACAGCACCAGTTCTACTCACTCAAGTCTTGAGACTACTGGCTTCTTTCATACTCATGGTGCACCTTGCTTGATTTCATATGAGAGTACTTCAGTTGCTAGGCAGAGCACAGTGATTGAGATCATCCATCTGCTCTTATAGTAATTTCTCATCTTTGTAGTGTTCACTTACAGTGGTGGCTAATTCTTATTTTCATTCTCCAGTGGAGTCCATTCTTAATGCCACCATCTGCTGTGGTGGTAACCTTGAACGCCTCCTCCTTGGGATGGAGTTGGGGGGGAGCATTATCGGGGAAGGATGGTCCAAGGTACGTGGATACAACAAGAATCTACGCTTCTCATTAGTGACTTGGTGATGACGGCAGTTCTCCTTGCACTGCAGGAACTACAGGACTTCTTACCTCCAGAGGGATGATTTTTGTCCAAACTGCCAACATGACTGTGATTTGGAACATTAGAAAGCAGGGGGAAACCAGATCCTACCCCTTAAGCTGTGAAGCCATGAGAGTGTGGCAGTGGGTGATTTCTTTACTTTGCATTGCTTCCTGGTAACAACACATGTTCCTGGAGGAAGCAGCTGTTTTGCCAAAAAGCAAAGGAAGACAATTCTGTTGCTTTACAAGTGGTTTCTCAATCCAGCAATAGTGCAGAATTTCAGCTGGGGCCTTCATAGCTGTGACCTTTTTGCTCACCAACCAACATTTAGTGCCACAACTTCTTTGCCTTGATTCCCCCAAAGGGACAGCCCCCAAAACACGCTGTAGACAGACAGTGGTCCTTTGGGCTTATTTATGCATTCCCTCCTCTTCCCCATATGTTCAGATTCATACAAAATGCAATATGATGCAAAGCCTCAGTGAATCCTAACTGCAGTTTGCACAGGCAAATTTGAATACACCTGTCCACCTACTAGTCTTTTTCCCCACCACTCAAACAAGGACAAATACAATCTCCATACACTGGATATTCACAGACTTCTAAGATTTTATCTTCGCAGAACTAAAACCTTTAGAAATGATTCTCAACGTTGAGCCCTTTGCAGCAAACAAACTGGATTCTAAGATTTCCAAGGTCACCTTATTCATTTGGTTTTCTGATTGCATTACCTTTTTTATTCTAGCAACCAGTCCATACCATGTGGACATAAAGCTCACGATAATAGCTCCACTGCTACTTCTGCAACCTTCTTAAGAACTTGTGCAGTTGGTGGAATCTGCTTCTGCAGCCTCTTCTACTTTGCATATCTTTGCCAAACATTACAAACTGGATGTTATATTGAGATCTAGAGCTCCCTTCAGAGCAGCTGTTCTCAAGAGTTCCCTGGTGTGACTCCACCTAAATGTTTAGCAGCCGGGGATTCTAGACCTTCAGTTGGGTCAGACAGACAGGATGCATAGGATATATACATAACATAATGCTGGATACTTTCATCCAAGTTCATATGGTATGGCAACTCTCCTTCTTTTATTCTTAATGACTTAATTATTTTATTGGGAACCTGACCTTAATTGTGCTGCTTACCTTCTTAGACGCAGGTTCTTTCATAACTTAAAACTTTTGTATGCCAAAGGAGGGATGCCTCTGTTCATATCTTTCAACCTCTTAGCTCAAGACATCTGGACAAAGAGTAAAATAATGAGAGTACAAAGGCCCAAAAATGGGTACAGAATTTAAATATTGCTCTTATAAAGTTAGAGTGCTGCTAGAGTAAAAGGAATTGTGTTAACATGTATTTTATGAAAGATAAGAAGCCTGAAACTGAAATGTATGTCATTATTTAGTGACTTCAATTCTCCAGGAATCCGCAGATGTTATGAGGAACAGTTCAAAAAATATGAGGCAAAAATCTGGACACTCTGTGACTATCTGTATAGTTAAGAGGTATGCCTTTGTTCATTAATACCATTTACAAGCTTCTTTAATCAGCTACATTATCCACAATTCTGCTCTATCTTGGGTTAATTATCTATACAAAATGCATACAGTAAGTGTACAAAAGTTGGATGCCTGTACATTTCTGTTTCTTAAACAGTATTATCATTTTATTAATTTTAGAACAAATTCTTATAGGTGCTTAGGTTCATAGGTGTGTACTAGGCCAACGGCCCTGGAGCCTTTACAAGCCTAGCCCATAGAAGTGCCCTGGCATCATGCCGCCGTTAGTTCCTGGTGCCTCAATCAAGTAGAGCCACTGGAGTGATCCCTGGGGTGAACTTTCTATTTCCCATCCACTCAAGATTTCTCTTGAAAAGGGCCAGTGAGGTACTCTGCTTGACATGTATGGGAAGTCTACTCCTGAGCATGGGCAGTCTCTGGGTTATGAACCTGTCCCTCCATCTTGTTCTGTTTATTGTGGTAATGAGGTTGAGGTCCCCAGAGCGTGTGGTGCGAAGAGACTGGGATTTCTTTAGGTGTAACATTTCTAACAGGGCTGGGTCAGACATGGCTTTGTAAGTCAAGCAGAGATCTCCTCTTAATAGACGATATGAGAAACGCTGGAGTTTTTTGAGTCTGTCCATGTAGGGCATGTGTTGTTAAGGCCTAGGATCCTCTTCGTGAGGTACTTTTGTGGCCTTTCCAGCTGTTGCAGGTGTTTACTGAGGTATATTCCAAATGGGCCATTATACTCGATGATTGGTCTAGTGAGGAAAGAGTAGAGAGAGATGATGACTTCTTTCTTCTTGGATGCAAAACTCTTGGTAATGAGATGTGCCCACAGTGTCAATGTGGTGGTCGAAGGCGAGGTTGCTGTCAACCTGTGTCTCCAGATCTCTTGTAATCCCTTCAGTGTTCAGTGGGCTCTCATCAAAGTGGTAATTAGTGGGAACTGAGTTTTTCCCAAAGGGAATGATTATGCATTTTTTGGCATTAAGCTTAAGGCCATGGTTTCGACACCAGTTGCTAAAGTGGTTAGAAAGACCTTCTACATTGCCCACCTGATCATGAAGGGATTCACATCCAGATCTAGTGAGGTTATTGTTCCCCTGTACTCTTCACTTATCAGACCAATGATCGAGTACAATGCCCCATTCGGGATGTATCTCACCCGACATCTGCAGCAATTGGAGAGACCCCAAAAGTTCCTCACCAAAAGGATAAAGGGACTCCAAAATCTGTCATATGCTGCCAGATTGAAGAAACTCCAGCTCTATTCAGTCGCATACTGTCTGCTCAGAGGTGACATGTGCCTGACATACAACGCCATGTCCAGCCCGGAATTAATGGACATGCTCCACCTCAAAAAATCCAAATCCACCAAAACCACTAGAGCAAGCGACTTAAACCTTAGTACGGATATAAATAGGACGTGCTGGAGGGATAGATTTATCACTCAGAGACTCCCTATGCTGTGGAATAAAATCCCGGTCCATGTGAGGCAGAGCACCTCGCTGACTCTGTTCAAGAGAAATCTAGACCTGTGGATGGGAGATCGTAGGTTTACCCCGGGAATCATCTGTGTCACTGCTGGACAGAGGCACAACAAACTAATGGGCACAGTATTTTTTCATATAAGGGGTGGCGTAAGCCACAATAATTTGGGCTAGGCTTATAAATGCCTCAGGGCAGATAGCCTAGTATAAACCTATGAACCTATGAACCTAGTCGTTGGTCTCAGTGAGGCCTTTCTGTAGGATGTCTACATCACTTGGGGAGTTAATAATGGCTCCCAGCTTGCAGTAGTCAGTGAACTTGTGTCAGCCAGAGTCCCTTTGTGTTGGCCTGGACGTCTGAGAAGTAGATGCCAAACAGGAGAGGACCCAGGACCGATCCCTTTGGGACTCCACTCATGACTGGTTAGCAGTCTGACGTGGAGTCTGCTACTTTCACACTGTGGGTTCTATCTGTGAGCCAGTTTGCAACCCACCTAGTGATACAGGGGTTGATGCCTAGTTTGGTGAGTCTATCAATAATTCCTGAGTGGGGAATGGTATCAGAGGCCTTGGCCAGATCGAGGTAGGCTGTATGAACTGCCTTGCTCTCATCCACAGCTCTGGTGACTGACTGAAAGAAGTCAACCAGGTTGAGCAGGCATGATCTACCCTTCATAAAAACAAATTGCATAGGATCCAGAGTTTGGAGATTCCCTATATCCTTGTTAATTAGGTCCATGATGATGCGCTCCATAGCCTTACATATCATACTCGGCAGGCTAATGGGGCGATAATTCTCAGGGTCTGTAGTCGCTCCCCCTTTATGGAGAGGGATGACTGTAGCAGTACACCATTCTGTAGGGACGAAGCCTGAGGTGGGGCTGTGATTGAACAGGGTACACAGGTGTGGTGCCAGTTCACTTTGTAGTTCATGTAAAACACAACGAGGGATATTGTTGGGTCCCATGGAAGCTGTATTCTTGGCCTTGGACAATGCAGCTTCAACCTGTGCTGCAGTAATGCTGGATGCCCAGCATTCTTCCGGTATTGTGATTGGCCCTGGGGGGGGGGGGGTGAATCTGTCGGCCAATATGTTGGCAATATCCGTTGGCTCAGTATAGGAGGTAGCATTGTGCAGTAATTCAGAGCAAATCTGGGTATTGCCGTGGAGATTCTTGATATAACTGTAGAAGGCTTTGTGGTTGTTTTTAGTGTCTCCCACAATTCTGCCTTCATAGCTAGCTTTGAAGGTTTTGATGAGTGATCTCCGCTTTTTGTTGAGACTAATAAGGGAGTTTTTCCAGTCTTGGGACTTCACCTTTTTCTACAGCAGTTTCTTCCTTCTGTTGTAGAGTTTGTTAATGGCAGGGAACCACCAGATTGGGTTGCTTTTTTTGGAGGAGAGCATCTTGGCTCTGTTGGGTATGGCTAGCTCCATGCATTTATGTACATGTTCATACAGTGCATTGGTGTATGACTCTGCAGTCATGCATCTATTTTCTATTTGTATGGGTGCTGTGAAGTTAGCCACCTCTGTTTTTAGGAGCCCAAAGTCAGCTTTGGAGAAGTTTTTCATGGTGGTTAACTTTGCTGGTGGTGTGGGTGAGATGTGGATTTCCATGGTAATTAGTTTGTGGTCTGATCTAACCAGGGAGGAATTGACTATTGGTGTTGAGCAATGGTTGCCCATGTTAGTAATAACCAGTTCAAGGATGTTGCTTCCTCTAGTGGGGGCAAGAATGAGCTGGTCCAGCGCATTGGAATTAATGAATTCCAGGAAGCATTTGGTAAGTGTATTGGTGCATGAGTAGGTTTCCCAGTTGATGGAGGGGTAGTTGAAGTCACCCAGTATGAGAGTGTTGGGTTGGACCCTAATAGTTTCCAAGGTGCTTAGGAACTTGGAATGAGAGTGTTGGGACATGGTTGGGGACCTATTGTAGGCTACAACCTGAGTCGCCATCTTACCCACTGTTAGTTGTACCTGAAATATCTCCGATGCGTTATGCAGGGCTACTAGTCTGGAGGTGTGCATATCCTTTATGAATATGGAGACACCATCGCTTTTGGAGCTTCGGTCTATTTTCTGGGGCCGAAAGGTGTGGTATGAGTTATAGCCTGGTAGCACAGGGGTGCTTTTTGCTGCTTTGAACCAGGTCTCCGTTACAGCACATATGTCGATGTTCTCCATTTTGAGGAGTATTTCGAGCGAGTGCATTTTGAGATTTAGACATCTAGCATTGAGCAGCATGACCCTCAGATTGCATTTATTTAAAGCTGTTACGGTGGTAATTTGGTCTTTGGAACACCACCTAAAAAAGGCAATATAGGGGTGGCAGGAGCCTTAGCCAGTATCCAGAAACCTAGGGGTGACAGATGCAGGCTATCTCTGCCAAAGCATTGAGGTCTGTCAGTCATGTCATCCCAAGCAGACAGATACTGGATCCCCTTAGAATGACACCAGAAATGTAGCCAATTGTTGAAATCAGTCAATGTGAAGTTGTACTATCTCGCTGTTTTGTTCTTACAAATGGGTTCGGAGCCGATCCCTCGGCTCCGAGTCAGCCGCTTTCCAAGCTCAGACTCTCAGAGAAGCTCGAGACCTAGTGGATATCCCATGATTCCCTGCTGTAACTCCCCAGATCTAGTTTGCCGCTGCAACGATCGCAAGCTCTCAAGAGTGAAGCTCAGGCCAGTGAAAACTTTTCTTACTTAATAATTTTTGTAGTTTAAGAATTTATTTTCTTTGATAGTCTTAAATTAGTTAGTTTTGGTAGGGTAGATTTTTTATAGTAATTTAGTAGTTGAAGGGGTTTTTTCTCCTTAGTAGTTGACAGGGCTCTGTCAATATATTCTTAAGCTTATTTGTTGTGTTTTTTGTTGGACTTTAGTATGTCCGAAAAACAAAAGTCAGGTTTTAAGAGATGTGGTTGTGGACAGAAGATGTCCATTACTGACAACCACACCACATGTGTGTATTGTCTTGGCTCTGTACATTTGCAAGAAGTCTGCTCTATCTGCCACTTCTTCAGTGCTAGAGTTCTGCTAGAAAGAAGAAGGAAGTTGGTAGATAGAGGGCTTCTAAAACCGGATTTTCAGGCTGCTCTTGAAAAAGCTGACCTCTCTTCTAAGACGTCAAAGGGGTCTAGGTCTTCTAGAGGATCTTCGGAGCCTAAGTCTCCGGCTCCTAGTACCTCTGGCGTGATTCGAATATCGGTTCCACAAACCTCGGGACCGAGTATCGATTCGCCTGTTCGATCTCTGGTGGTGGAGCCAATTTTTTCCTCCAGTCAGTGCATTCTTCGGCTCCTTCGACCCATCACTCTTCACACTCCTCCAAATTATCTGATGTGGATCTGGATCGAGTGGTGAAAAGGTTATTGAAGAACCTGGCCCTTGCCAAAATGTTATCTGCTTTGTCAAGTGACTTCAGAGCCGAATTTGCCCCTTGTTTCCTCCATTCCTCCTCATCTGAAACCCATTGAATCTTCGGAGCTGGGGCTGACGGAACCGATGCTAGTAGAACCTGTGGAGCCGAGGTTCGATCCTCTTCCATCGGCTCCATCAACCTTGGTTTCTTCGGTACCAACGGAAGAACCTCGGGACTGAAAGACACTCGTCGACTCCGGTCGTGAAAGTCAAACCAACACTTCGGTTCCGACTCTACCGCTCGGTGGTTTGGCGCAGATGTCCTCGGCCCCGTCCTCTGGTTTGGAGCGTGGGGTCTCAGTTCGGAGCGATCGACCGATCTCTTCGGAGCCGATCGATTCTTCGAATCGGGATTCTGGTGCCTTCGATGCCATGAGGAAGGTTTTGTCTACTAAGACTACTACTTCCTCGGATCTGTCTTCACCTCTTCCCAAAGGGCCTCGTTCTACCTCTTCTCCTCAGATCCCTTCTAAGCGTCGAGATCCAGGGCCTCAGGAATCCCCTTCGGGTGACCCCTCCTCCCTAGATACTTCTCCGGAGGCTCCCACCGAGGAAGTGCCTACGAAGAAACTGTGCAAGAGGAGGCACTTGGATTCCCCTCAGGAATCTCTTACATCAGATACCAACTTGGAGGAATCAGAAGGGTCCCCACGGTCCCCCTCGGAAGAGGTCTCATTTTCAGACATTCTAGAAATCCTGAAACAGAGAGGAGATTGGCAGTCCCTTGCCCCTACTGAGGACGAGTCTGTTCTCCTGAAGGCCTTTGGATCTCAACCATCCACCTCTTGGGTTTCTCCGCCCTTCGATGAACTAATGGAACTAGTTGCTCGTAGGGCATGGGAGTCTCCTGACACCATTGAACCAGTCCCTCGGAGGCCTAATAAGTTCATTACTGAACCATCAGACAAGACCTTCTTGACAAAAGGAGTTCCGGTAGATACTATGGTGGTGGCGGCGGCCACTAAGAAAGAGATGTCGGAGTCTTCTTCTACTGTCCATCCTCCTAATAAAGATTCCAGGACTATGGACAGATATGGAAAACGCATTTTCAGTTTGGCAACATTTTCCATGAGATCGCTAAACTACCTAACTCATTTCAAACGTCTTCAACGAGATCTCCTCAAAGAACTAGAAGACACTCTCCAGGGTAATGTAGCTGATGCAATCTCTGACAAGGTGAATGCACAACTCAACACCCTAAATTCCATAGTCAACTCATCCATGCGGCTCATTTCGTATGCTGCCGAGGGTTCGAGTAGAGCGGCGAGTTCAGCAATATCTCTTAGGAGACAATCCTGGATGTGCCTGTGCTCCTTCGCGGAAGCCTTTAAGTCTTCATTTGTGAACACCCCCTTTGACGGATCGGCCTTGTTCGGTCCAAAAGTTAAGGAGACGCTTATGAGGTGTGAGCAAGAAGGAAAGACTCTATCTGTCGTCGGAGACCATTTTTCCACTCCAACCAGACCGTACCCCAAAGGGCAACAAAGTGGGAAAATGTGGTTCCGGAAACCTAAGGAAGTTTTCCAAAACACACCTACAAATACCTCCTCCAGAGGCAGAGGAAGAGGTAAAAATGGAAGATGCCGTCCAATCGGCAGAGGTGGTCCGCAAAACCAGGGTGACAGGAAGCAGTTCTCTGGCAAACCCTATCAGCGTTCCTGAAGGGAAGCCCAGCTGTTCTACTCTTGAGACAGTCGGGGGTCACTTAGCTTTACACCCAAATGCCTGGCTAAACATCACAACAGATTCCTGGGTGAAAAGCATCATTACCAGAGGTTACCACATTCCCTTTATAAGAAATCCCCCTGTATTTGCAAAAAGTCCAGACGTTCCACCCAGTCTGAGAAAACTAGCAGAGATAGAGATTCAAAATCTTCTAGACAAAAGAGTCATCCAGCCAGTCCCGGCAGACCAAAGAGGATTCGGAACTTGCTCAAGGTTCTTTTTAGTGCCAAAGAAGACGGGGGACTGAAGGCCCATTCTAGACCTCAGCAGGCTCAATGCCTTTGTAAAGAAGGAGAAGTTCCGGATGGTCACGCTGCAGTCAATCCTCCCTTTTTTGTCAAAGGGGGAGTGGATGTGCTCTATAGATCTCAAGGATGCATACTACCATATCAAAATGGACAGAGTATCCAGAGATCATCTGCGTTTTCGGCTGGGAGCCAGTCATTACCAATTCAGATCCCTGCCCTTTGGTCTCACCACAGCCCCCAGGGTGTTCACCAAATGCATGGCGGTGGTTACGGCTCATCTGAGACGACTAGGATTCCGAGTGTTTCCGTATCTGGACGACTGGCTCCTTACCATCACCACCAAGTATCAACTTCTGTGGACAAGAGATTACTTAATACGTCTTTGTACTCGTTTAGGTATCACTCTAAATTTCGAGAAATCTGCATTATTGCCCTCGCAGCATATTACCTTCTTAGGAGCAGAAATAGACACCGTCAACGAAAAAAATCAAGTTGCCTCAATCCAGAATTGTCTCACTGAGGGATCAGTTATCCAGCCTCCTAGTTCTCGACAAAGCACCGGCGTCACAGATACTACAACTTTTGGGCACAATGGCGGCGGCCTTGATAGCAGTTCCCTTAGGCCGAATGCACATGCGGATATTACAATGGCTACTTTTCGCTCAATGGTCCTACCAGAGTCTACCCTTATCATACGAGATTCGATTGACAACTCTTTGCAAGAAAGATCTCACTTGGTGGTTAATCAGCAACCAAATGACAATCGGTCGTCCCTTTGTTCTCCCCCAACCCGTAGCCACAGTGACCACGGATGCTTCCCTGATAGGGTGGGGGGGGGGGCTTTTTCAGGGAAAGACTATCCAAGGCACTTGGTCAGTTATGGAGACTCATTTGCATATCAACGTCCTGGAGCTGAGAGCAGTGTTCCTAGCGTTGCAGATCTTTCACAACTCTCTACCTCTAGGTACGATTGCCATCCAGACGGACAACATGTCGGTAGTCTGGTACATCAACAAACAAGGGGGAACCAAGTCCTATCCCCTATGCCGCGAGGCCTTGAGAATATGGCAGTGGGCTGTATCCACCGGACACTTTCTGACAGCAATGCACATCCAGGGATCTTCAAACATGATAGCCGACAGTTTAAGCAGGGCTATGCTGCTGCCTCACGAGTGGTCTCTAAAACAGAGTGTGGCAGAACAGATCTTCCTCCGATGGGGCCGGCCTTGCTGCGACCTGTTTGCATCCCCAATGAATGCCAAATGCAGCAGCTACTTTGCCCTTTATCCCCCACCGGGGAACAAACCAAGGGACGCACTCGTGCACGATTGGCCCCCGGGTCTCCTATATGCCTTTCCACCGATCCCCTTAATTCCCAGATTTATTTAGAAAGCCAAAAGTCTAGGAAGGACAGTTATATTGATAGCCCTGTCTTGGCCTCGGCAAATTTGGTTCCCCTTTCTGCGGAAATATCAACTGGAAGAACCGTGGATCCTGGACCCAGAGCCGGACCTGCTGACCCATTCGTCGGGAGTTATTCATCCTTCCCTTCTCTCCCTAAATCTGACAGCTTGGCTGCTCCAATTCCCACTTTAGCCAGGTCTACTGATTTGTCCCCTGCCGTCCAGCATGTCATAGTTTCTTCTCACAAACTGTCTACCAGGAAATTATACAATAGTAAGTGGAAACTATTCGTACATTGGGTTGCTCGCTACAACATTGATCCATTTGTGGTGCCACTTCATATCATTCTGGAGTTTTTATCCTCATTGTTCAATAAGGGCTCAGCAGCTGCCACCATAAGAGTACAATTGGCTGCTATCTCAAACTTTCATGTAGGATGTGATGGATCTAGCATTATGGCGCATAGGCTTTGTAAAGCTTTTCTAAAAGGAACCCATCACCTCAGACCACCGGTTAGACACCCTATGTCTCCCTGGAATTTAAATCTCATATCACAATTAATGCTTTCCCCGTTTGAACCAGCCTCTTCATGCCATCTGAAATTCCTTTCGTGGAAGACTATTTTCTTGGTAGCCATTACTTCTGCACGTAGAGTGTCTGAACTGCAGGCATTGTCCTCCAGACCGCCATATTTAATTTTTCACCCAGACAGAGTTTCTCTTAGGACTAACCCCACTTTCCTTCCCAAAGTGTGCTCAGAGAGCAACCTAAATCAATCCATCGAACTTCCTACCTTCTTCAGACATCACACCAACAAACTAGAATATATGTTGCATAAGCTTGATGTGCACCGGCAGCTAAGGTTCTACCTTGACCGTACTAAGGATTTCAGACAGACTGAGCAGCTGTTTGTTTCGTTCGCTGATAACAGGAAGGGACATGCAGTTTCAAAAAACACTTTATCCAGATGGCTGGCTAACTGTATCAAATTTGTTTATGCGTCTACCAATCGGTCATTGTCCTCTGATGTTAAAGCCCATTCTACCCAGGCGGTGTCTCCCTGGCATATGCTGCCCGTTTGCCTTTAGATGTTATCTGTGCAGCTGCCACATGGTCTAAGCCTCACACGTTCATCACTCACTATAAAGTGGACAAGGGCTTCCAGGGACAGGGCCTTCTTTGGTTCCACTGTGCTCAGGAATGTTCTCCCGTGAGCCACCCAGGATTAGGGTGCTTGGGACGCTACCCGTTTGTAAGAACAAAACGTCGAGATAGTACAACTTCACATAAAGAAGTTATGTACTTACCATAACGTTCCATGTGAGTTGTACATCTTGCCTTTTTGTTCTTACATTCCCTCCCTCTGTCCTCCTCCGTGGAGAGTGATGGTTGCCTTAGCAGGGAGGTCAGTTTTGTTCATTTTTAGATCAGCCTATCCTTGGGCAGGTTGCCTCCTTCCTCTATTCCTGTTTTCTTCTGGAATTCACGATTCAGGGGTTTGGTACCTTTCCTTGGTTTCCTGCGTTGCAGCTTGCTAGATCTGGGGAGTTACAGCAGGGAATCATGGTATATCCACTAGGTCTCGAGCTTCTCTGAGAGTCTGAGCTTGGAAAGCGGCCGACTCGGAGCCAAGGGATCGGCTCCGAACCCGTTTGTAAGAACAAAAAGGCGAGATGTACAAGTCACATGGAACGTTATGGTAAGTACATAACTTCTTTTTTTCGGCTTGTACTGTGGTATCATTTTGGGAGACGGAAGGATGCTGCTCAGGGCTAGGGTCATACCTGCCTGGGCCACATAATCCAAAAGCTCCTCCATGTCTCTTTTTATGTAGTCCAGGGAGGTACTTTTCAGGTCACTCACACCCACATGGACAATGACAGAGTCATACTTGTACTTGTTGTGGAGTGATCTGAGTGCGTGTGTTATGTGTCGGATCCTGGCACCCAAATGACTTACCTTCTCCTTATTCAGCCTAGTGAATGGGACATCAGTGTGTCTCACTATCTAGTCATCTATGATTAGTGTATTGGGCAAGCTGTTTTGCCGTAGGGGCTTATGTTGAGGGGTACACTCTGTAGGTGAGCTATGTGACTTGTGATTTGTGCTGTGTTGTGTTGGTAGAGTTTGTTTCTGATTTGGAGGTCTCTGCTGTTTGGGTAGATTTCTATTTAGAGCCTCCGCGGAGGTGGGTGTGTGGTTTGTGTTTTTATGTGATAGCTGTGATGGTGGGTGTTCTGGAGGGATATGTCTTCCATGTGGTGTTGTGAAGGTGTTGACTTCTCCTCTTGACCAGCTATTCCGGTCTTGGCTGGAGAGTGCATGTCTTCCAGTTTAGATATGCAAGTGCATCTCTCACAAGTCTGAGTGTTGGGAGGTAAGAGGAAAGGGTTGTTTGTGTACATGAGGCAGTTGCTACACTGTCTCAGAATGCCCATGTTCACCAGATTAATAGGAGAAAGCACGGGGAACTGACCTTTAGACATGCCAGGAGGGATGGTTATTATTAATAAGTACTGGAGCTGTTTCCTTATAGGACTTTTAGTGCTGTTAGCACTTGTGTGCTACAATAATCGCTACAAGAAACCAGATGAAGTGCTAGGCGAATAAGCTAGTTAAATGCAAGACAGAAGAGAATTAGCAAGATCTAAGAGAAAAATTGAAGAGCAGACTTTCTGGCACCGGTAATAGTTTACCGTAGCTTAGTGGCACTGCACTGTGTGCAAACCCATGCTTTTAAAGAAGAAAGTTGAAAGGGAGCTAGAAACCACTCCTCTTGCGGTAGATAGGCTACCTAGTGCTTACCACTCCCACTGATAAGCTGAGAGGCTAACACAGAAAGGTCTGGGGAACTCAGAAACTACAATACAGTCCTGAACTCAGCAAATCTGTATCTGGACTACTCTAGTAACAGGAAAGGCGGGAAAACAAGCTAGAACTTTCTTTTTTTTTAAATATAACAGTAGCAAACTGATTTAAACCAATTAACAAATAAAAAAGCTCAAAACTGAGCCCTGTTCTCCGCCATTCTTCAATCAGACAAGCTCAGGCTGCACACTCCTGCCACTAGGGTGCAGGGGAACCTTCTCCCAAAAAAGATGGCCTGGATCAGTGCTCAGGTTATACAAACAAAGCTAGATTCAGCAGGTCTGAATCTAGTCTATGCTACAGCAAACAAGCCACACCTATTTCAGAATTAAACAGTTCAAATAAGCAAGCACAAAATAAGCTTTTTAACCAGACATTTCCAGCTCAGAAGGGCAGAATCTAGCCTCTCCTCCCACAAGAGTGCAGACCACAAACCTTCTTAATGTAAAACAACTGGCCTGAAGCCCAAGTACTTAAACCAGAACAAAAACACTTAGAATAACAGACGATAAGCCTTCAATCAGCAACTTCCAACTTAGAAGGATGTAAGCTACCTGTCCTGCCACAAGAGTTTAGACCTCAAACCTTTTTAATGTAAAACAACTGGCCTGAAGCCCAAGTGCTTAAACCAAAAGGCATAGAATAACAGTTACAATTTAATCAGGCTACTAACAAGCATAATAAATGCAATTGAGTACTTTTAAGAATAGGTAGCGAAAGCAAAATAAAATAGGAAAAAACTCAAATACAGTTAAAGCAGATGAATAAAGTGCAGTTTGTTTTTTTAATATAACACTAGCAAACAGGCAAACTGATTTAAACAGATTAACCAATTAACCAATAAAAAAGCTAAATATTGAGCCCTGTTCCAGCAGTCTTCAATCAGACAAGTTCTAACTGCATACTCTTGCAACTAGGGTGCAGGGGAACCTACCTTCTCCAAAAAAAAGATGGCCTGGATTAGTGCTCAAGTTATACAAACAAAGCTAGATTCAGCAGGTCTGAATCTAGTCTATGCTACAGCAAACAAGCCACACCATTTTCAGAATTAAACTGGTGTCATTCAAAGGGGATGCAGTATCTGTCTGCCTGGGATGACATGCTGGACAAGCCACGCTGCTTCGCAAGGGACGGCTTGCACCTGTCACCCCTGGGATTCCGGATATTGGCAAAGGCTCTTGCCACCCCCATAATGCCTTTTTTAGGCAAGGCTCAAATTCTAAACCTACCACCCTAGAACACAAAAAAGGAAAAAAACTAAGGGTAATGCTGCTCAATGCCAGAAGTCTAAATCTCAAAATGCACGCACTCGAGGCCCTTCTCAGTATGGAGAACATCGATGTATGTGCTGTGACAGAAACCTGGTTCAAGGCTCCTGAGAGCACCCCAGCGCTATCAGGTTTTACCTCATATCATGCGTTCCGTCCACAAAATCCGGACAATACCAAGAAAGGAGGGGGGGTATCCATATTCATCAAGGACACCCACACCTCAAGACTGGTGGCAACGCACGATGCATCGGAGACCATCCAGGTGCAATTAACCATAGGCAAGACTGCTCTGCAAATTGTAGCATGTTACAGGCCACCCTCACAAACTCAGGAACCTCACATGGCCTTCCTGAAAACACTAGAGGGGATAAATGTATCACCAAACACCATCATACTAGGTGACTTCAATTACCCTAATATAGACTGGGAACACTACTCAAGCCCAAACACCCTAGCCCAAAAGTTCCTGGAATTCATAAACTCAAATGCCATGGAACAACTAGTCACAATCCCCACAAGAGGAGATAACATACTTGATCTCATCATCACGAACATGGGAGCACAATGTTCAACACCGGAGGTGTACCCCTCACTGGTGAGATCAGATCTGACTGACACTACACCTAGAGGTTTGAGAGTTTTTAAGGATCCCTCTAGTCCTTTTGATTTAAGTGTGGATACAGATATTTCTTTCCACAAAAGGTGGGTGCATGCTGCCCACAAGTGTGTGAGTGAATGGCTCCAGATATTGATAGAACGTGACCAGATTAAACATAAAGAACTGTGTTCCAATATAAAGAAACTATGTACTGACTTAACCAATGTGGTTCCTGTGTCCGTATTTGACGAATTTCTTCAACAAACAAATGGTAAATTAAAAGAATATGAGGTGACTTTGCTTAACAGAAAGAAAGGGAAACTTGTGAGGGATATTCGTGATTATGAATCTAACAGAGCGTTCATGTCCAGAACTGAACGCTTAAAGCACCGTAAGCAGGTTAGGTTTTGCTCCGATGACGCCGGAAATCAAGCTTTCAACTCCTCGGCGTCGGAAGGAGGCTATACCTCTCATGAAGAAGACTGGAATGATGGCGACTTTCCTGCACTTCCAGCAGCCGAGCAAAGGGACAGATTTTACCATACCTTTCGGGGAAATTCGTCTTCGTCGTCGATTCCTCCAGCCCAGGGACAGAAACGGACTTGGGAACAGTATTCTAACCAAGGTGGGCAACGCTTTGGACAGAGGGGGTCAAAACGGGGAAGACGGTAATGTTTGCTCTACACAGCAGATTAATGGAGTGCTAAATGTTACAGATTATGTAGTTAATCTTTCTAGCTACAATTTTAGTGATATAGAAATGTCTGTATTAAATAAGGGACTTAAATTTGTCCCTACAGTGGTTACTCGCTTACATGATATTAAAAGGGATGTGTTTGTTTTTTCTAGAAAATTGCATTTAAAATATTTCTTTAGTAAGAATGTTTTTCTGCTTCAGAAATAGAAAATGAAAGTTTAGATAGCTCTATGGATAGCTTTTATTCATGTGCTTCAGAAAATGATGTTAATAATGCATACTTTATGTTTGATACTTCTAATGTTCCTTCATACAGTACTTTCATGCCTGAAACTCTCAACACTGATGTATGTCAATTTGTTAATTTGGTAAATCATTTTTCTGAGTTAAAATTCAAGCAATTCATGAGTAATAGATCTAATATAGTTTATAATATGTCTATTCAAGAATGGAAAGCATTGTTAACTTTGAGTAAAACATATGATATTGTTTTTAAACCCTCTGACAAAGGCAACAAACTGGTTGTAATGGGGTTTAATGATTATATGGAAATGTGTATGCAACATCTTGGTGATAGCAATACGTATAAAGCTGTGGAAACTGAAAATTTTCTTTCAGCCATGTGTGACTATAGGGAGCTTATTAATAAGGGGTTAAGACTTGGCTATTTTTGCCTGTCAGATGTTAAAAAAAAGTTTCAAACTACAGGCTGTGAAATGGCTCTATTTTACTGCCTGCCTAAGATTCATAAGAATTTACATAAACCCCCCGGGAGACCCATAGTCTCTGGGTCAAATTATTTTCTTCATAACTTAGGTGTATTTTTGCATCACTTTTTGTACCCTTATGTTATCAGGTTGCCTTCCTATATAAGTGATGTCTTTGACTTTCTGGCAAAAATAAAAAATGTCAAAGTAAATAGGAATATGGTTTGGGTCAGTATTGATGTAAAAAGTTTGTATACAAGCATTGGACATGAGTATGGATTGGAAGCCCTTAGGTTTTTCCTTGGTAATTCTCCTGCCTCAGAATATGTTATGGAAATGGTTCATTTTTGTTTGACACATAATTTTTTTGAATTTAATAATATTATATATCATCAGTTACAGGGCACGGCAATGGGGGCTTCCTTTGCCCCCATGTATGCAAATCTTTTTATGGGTTTTTTTGAATCGAATATTATTTATAAACATAGATTTTTTCAGGAACATGTTATTCATTACTTTAGATATGTTGATGATTTAATATTTTTGGTGGACAGTGACAAAGATACAATTGTTGGATTTTTTAATGAAATCAATGTTAACAAATTTGATATTAAATTTGATGGCCTTAATATTGGTCATATTATTCCTTTTTTAGATATAGTATTGGATATTTCAGATGGTGAGAATATTATTACTCGGCCCAATAAAAAATTTGAAGGGACTTGCCAGTACTTACATGCAAATAGTGGCCATCCCCTACATGTTATTGAGGCTCTACCTTATGGTGAAATGTTGCGTATTTCTAAGCTATGTAATAGATCTGATATATTTCATGAAGAAATGCGCCTTTTGGTGGAATCTTTTTCCTCTAGAGGTTATGGTACAAATATCTTGGAAAAGAGTTTCACCAGATTGTGTACAGGGGTTAAACCCAGATATATAAAATCTATTCATCAAAAAGAGTATAATATAATACATCATGATAATTCAGTTTCTAATAAAGAAAATATTTATTTTGTTACTACTTATGGTAGTTTTACCAAACAGTTCCTTGATATTGTTAACCAATATTGGTTTTATTTTTGTTCACTCAGAAATGTTCAACAATGGCTTGATATAAATATGAAGTTTTCCTACCGTAAAGGCAAGAATATAAAAGATTTTCTTGTAAGATCTAAGGTTAAGATGCCTGCATTACAAATATGTATAGAACCTGCTAAAATTGGGACTTTTCCTTGTGGGAAGTGCAAGGCTTGTAAGCATATTGTATCTAACTTTAATTTTATTAATAATGTTAAATTTGATAGTCGGGGTACATTTAATTGCAACTCTGAGGGTGTCATTTATGCTCTGAAATGCCCATGTAATAAATTTTACATCGGGGAAACAAAGAGGCCTTTTAAAAAAAGATTTTTGGAGCATTTAAGAGACATCAAAAATGGTAAAGAAGACAGCCCAGTTGCATTGCATTTTTTGGAAGCACATAATAAATGTAATGAGGGCTTGAAAGGAACTATTTTAGAACAAGTTTGTGTTTCTATGTATAGTGATATTGATGTTAAAACTAGATTAGTGCAGAAAGAAACTGTATATATTTTAAAATTTAAAACCATGTTTCCTTTTGGGCTGAATGAAGAGCTCAACTGGAGAACATTAGTCTGTTGAAATTGTTGTACTAATTGATTGATTATGTAATTATTTCATCTGCTATGTATATAAGCTGCTGTTGCATGCAAGTGTTTTATTCTCCTTGAAGGCTTTTGGCCGAGACGTCAGAGAGAAAGATTTTGTGCTTTTAATAAATCCTGGTGGAACTTGTTCCTGTTGTTTATTTCAGATCACAAACTAATCTCGCTGGAGGTCCTCATCCCACCCCCACTTGAAATAAAAAAGACCACAGTAAAAAACTTCTCAAAAGCCGACTTCACACTTCTAAAGACTAGTGTGGTCTCCTTTAAGGCCCCCGAGCCGGCGGAAAACAGTACTCAAGCCGCTGAATCACTTACAAATGCCTTCTACCAGCACCTGCAGGACTGCATGGATAAGGCAATCCCAAGCAAAACAAAGACTCTTTGTACCAAAGGCAAGCGTCCAGTCTGGTGGACCCCAGCCATAAACAAACTCTACAACAAAAGGAGAAAGCTACTACAAGATAGAGCAAAATCCTTAAAAGGTAAGACACCCTTGATCACTATAAGTAAAAAACTAAGAGCTCTCATAAAATCATCCAAAGCAAATTTCGAGAGAAAAATAGCTAAAGACTCAAAAGACAATCATAAGGCCTTCTTTAGCTATGTTAGAAACCTGGGAGGAAACTCCCAGATATGCTCAGAGCTAGTTCAAAATGATGTGAAGATTACTGATCCTACAGACATTGCCAACATACTGGCTGACAGGTTCAGTGCAAACTTCTCCCCTCCCCAAAAGGAGAGATATCTATACCAAACAATTGCAGCCCCCAAACATCTCCAGCGCCCAAGTGAGAACTGCTCTCCAAAGCAAAAACACAGCATCCATGGGACCTGATGGTGTCCCCGGCTGTGTGCTCCACGAACTCAATGAGGAATTAAACCCACAGCTAGGACAGCTGTTTAATCAAAGTCTTACCTCTGGATACGCACCCAGGAGTGGCGCACTGCAACTGTGGTACCACTTCACAAAGGCGGTGCCTCCACCGACCCTGGAAATTACCGGCCCATTAGCTTGACAAGCCTTATCTGCAAAGCCATGGAGAGGATCATAATGGACCTCATAAATAAAGACATAGGGAATTTGCAGACTTTGGATCCAACCCAGTTTGGCTTTGTCAAAGGCAGATCATGCCTTCTAAACTTGGTTGACTTTTTCGAAACAGTCACCAAAGCCATTTATGAGGGAAAGGCAGTCCATACAGCCTACCTCGATCTGGCTAAGGCCTTCGATACAATACCCCACTCGGGTATCATTGAAAAACTCATCAGCTTAAATGTCAACCCATACATCACAAGATGGGTTGCAAACTGGCTGAGTGACAGAACCCACAGGGTCAGAGTTGCTGGCGCCATGTCAGACTCAAAGCCTGTCACAAGTGGTGTCCCACAGGGCTCAGTCCTGGGCCCACTCTTGTTTGGCATCTACTTTTCCAGTACAAGCAAACACAGGAGGGTTATGGCTGACAAAGTTTGCAGATGACTGCAAACTGGGCCATAGTAGAAAACACATCTGACACAGATATCCTTCAGAAGGGTCTCACAGAAACGGATAACTGGTGCCAGAGCCACGGCCTAAAGTTAAATGCCAAAAATGCATAGTCATACCCTTCGGAAAAACAAGGTTACCCCTAGCTACCAAATAGGTGGCAATCCACTGAGCACAGAAGAAGTTATCAGGGACCTGGGGACCCAGGTTGATAGTAGTCTGTCATTCGACACCCATGTAGCTAAAGTAGTTAGGAAGACCTTCTACATTGCCCACCTTATCATGAAGGGATTCTCATCTAGATCAAGGGAGGTCATAGTCTCCCTTTACTCATCACTCATCAGACCAATGATTGAGTACAATGCCCCATTCGGAATGTATCTGACCCGACACTTGCAGCAGCTGGAGAGGCCACTAAAGTTCCTCACCAAAAGGATAAAGCGTCTCAAAAATCTGTCCTATGCTGCCCGACTGAAAGAACTCCAGCTCTATTCAGTCGCTTACCGCTTGCTCAGAGGTGACCTTTGCCTAACATACAAGGCCATGTCAAACCCAGATTTGATGAATATGCTTCACCTC
Organism: Protopterus annectens; assembly: GCF_019279795.1. Classification (NCBI taxonomy): domain Eukaryota; kingdom Metazoa; phylum Chordata; order Ceratodontiformes; family Protopteridae; genus Protopterus; species Protopterus annectens. The sequence continues at coordinate 313,106,269 of NC_056743.1, read as the reverse complement.
AAAAAATCTAGATCCATCAGAGCCACAAGGGCGGGAGACTTAAACCTTGACACGGCTATTAATAGGACGTGCTGGAGAGATAGATTCATCACCCAGAGACTCCCTATGCTGTGGAACAAAATCCCAGTACATGTGAGGCAGAGCACCTCGCTGGCCTTGTTCAAGAGAAATCTTGACCAATGGATGGGAGATCGCAGATACACCCCAGGGATTACCTCAGTGTCACTGCTCGACAGAGGCACAGCAAAATAATGGGTATAGTTCCCCATACTAAAGGGGTGGCGTAAGCCACAAAACGATGGGCTAGGCTTGTAAATGCCCTCGGGCAGATAGCCTAGTATGAACCTATGAACCTATGAACCTATATTGCATGTACTTATCTCTGAAGCCCAGGTTGTGACTGAAAAGGGTCAATTGACTAGTCCACTTACTTGGTTGTCAAATTTCAAATAAAGAAATACATTTTGCTTACTGTTTTCTTTAAATGATTGTAAGCATTGTACATACTATACATTCTGTTGACTGCAAATCCCAGGCTGAGAATGAAAATGGATCATTGGGATCAGTGCTGTACCCTTGTCAACAGATATAAAATAAACTGTTCACTACCCATATAATAGCTGTATACTGTTTGAGATCATACTGAAATGTTATGAATTAGTTCTGTAGTGCCTTCCACTAAAGTAAGATAGTGCAGTTTTGTGAGGTAATTATCTTAATAGCGGATATTCAAGTGGAGGTCATTGTGTCTGTGAAGGTACTCTTCCTATTTTTTAAATGACTATGAATAATCTGCTAAGTTTGCTTTCTACATTATTAATTTTTTGTTTTGATTGCCGCCATTTATTTTCACATTCCATAGTTTTGTATGTAGTGCTCCTAATTCTAGACAAACTTGCCATTTTATTATAAATTTGTTTTTCCTAAACAGACAGGTTTTTTCATTTTCAGTTGTTACTCATTGTTTCTCATCTGTTTAGTTGCATGTCCTTGGTTTTGTTGTACTGCTGTAGATCTGTCCAGCTTCCTGCATGCTTTCTTAAAGTAGTATGTGATATGTTTTTTTTTTGTTTTTTTTATTTTAAGTTTGATGACTGGGGAAGTCCACTGGGCCACAAAGAGCCCTTTTTCAGTGGAGGCCCGGGGAGAAAAGCTCCAAGACATTCCAAGTTAAATGTTACAAAGAAATAACCGAGTTCATACAGAACAATTAAACATTACAGAAGAATAGTACATTATGTAGTAAGCACTTAGAGAGTTAACATTGAACAACATGAGGATTACTAGACCTTTGCAAGTTAGGTAAACTCAACATTAACAGAAGAACAAAATGTGACTAAATGTTAAGACTAAAGTATTACTGCTTCTTCCTTGTCTTATTGCTGCTATGTTTTGAGGTACCTAATTTAAATGTTCTCTATTTTCTTCACGTACATTGCACCACAAGAGCAAATGGTTAACATAAACCAAGAACATGGTATAACAGTTAATGCGGTTTTGAATCTTAAAACGTGTGTTAGACACACCAGCTTTTAATTATTCTCTTTCTATAATATGGGTCTTATAGGCATCCCAGTACCTACGTAAGACTAGAACTCTTGGGAATTGGCATACTTATATGTAATTGAAGCAGTGGTGGTGAAGTGGCTTTAGTCCCTAAATTTAATGTTGCAGTGAGTTTCACAGCAGTGTGTTGCATTGTGCAAGCCAGTGGAGCACTTTCCAAGGTATTTTACCCTTGTTTCAAATGCCGTGCAACTGTGGAGTTGGTTTGTGTGTGTGTGTGTGTGTGTGTGTGTGTGTGTGTGTGTGTGTGTGTGTGTGTGTGTGTGTGTGTGTGTGTGTGTGTGTGTGTGTGTGTGTGTGTGTGTGTGTAAAAAAAAAATATATATATATATATATTGTTTAGGGGATGGAGGGAGATGTCCCCTTGCAAAAAAAAAAAAAAAAAAAGATTTTTTGGGTTCATTTTTCGACCCACTGTTTTCAATTGTCAGTTTTCAGAAAACACTGAGTGAAAAGATTTGTTTAGATCATACTTAAGTTAGGCCTTGAGAATCCTTTACATGATGTGGTTTTATTGGAAGGTAAAAGAGCTTTCAAAATCTGACAAATAGATGGGTTAAAATTATGTAGTGCATGTTCATATGTCTGGTGTATGTGTAGGCGCTACTTCAGTCAGGTATCCAAGGATTAATTACTGACCCATATTCTGGAGGAGCTTACCTGGGAGGAAGAGATGGAGTTGACCACCACTGACATGCATCCTGTGAGAGGAAGATGGTGCAGTCCACTGCATTGTTAAAGCCCACCAGAGTCTGGGAGATATAGCATATGTAGTATGAGGACAAGGATGTGCAGAAATAGCTAGGAAGGTGCTAAACATTTGCAGAAGAAAATATGTTTAGGGGTCCAGCACTGTAAGTACTCTTACTTGGCCAGTCTGCCATATGGTAGGAGGTAGACCAAAAAAAATGGTGATGGCTGCCAGCAAGATTTGTACCTTTTACAAAGATGTGAGAAATGTAGGGCCTGCAAGCAGTGAGCAGCAAAATTACTGAAAGAAAAAGTGCGTGTCTGTGCATGCCCATATGTGTGGGTGTGGGTGCATGTGTGCTTGCTTACAGGCGCACATGCTGACAACTGTGTGCAAGTAGATGTATTTTTCTCACCTTAGACTTCCAGAAGAGGATGGAGTAGAAAATCACTTACCTAGTACAAATTACAAAGTGTGAATTTTAAGTATTAGCTGAAGGTTGAGGGCATCATTCAAAAAAGTATCTGTAGGTTGATTACATTTTCCTAAGAAAAGAAAACAACCAAGCCAAATCTACTTATCCACACTTAAGTAGGAAATTTTCAAATAAAATAAATGTTGGGTTTCTTCTACAAGGATAAGTAACTGTACAGCACCTAAAACACTCAACCCAACCAAAAATATATATATTTATAAAAATGCAGAAAATCAGACTATTATCTTTACTACATTGGATTTGCAATATGGAAAACAATATATCTTACCTATCGTAAACTCAGAACATACAAGTATGTTGCTAAAAGTTAGGAATAGGTAAGAAAAATGTTTTTAAAAAATCATGTAGTCAGAACACAGGAAAAACAAGTGTAAAAATCACATTAACTCATTCACACCTGTATGCAAGATAAGGTTATATTCATTGCTATTGATAGGTTGTACAGCAGTTGCCTGGAGTTCAGAGTTAAAGAAAATGTAAGTTTGAGAAAAATCTTTTAAGTTTATTAAGGGGTACATTTTTTGCCTTACCTGTTCTGCTGAAAATATCTTCTCAAAATTAAACAGTACCGCAAATTCAGAGCAATGATTAAACTACCTTGTAGCAATTAGAGCTAAGTGGGGCCTTCCTTTAAAGTTGGAGTTGTAGGTGTGATTCTAGAAGGACGAATATATTATGTAGCACCGCATGCTTGAAGCAGAGCTCAGCATGTTTGCCCTTGTAAGGTTGAGCAACTTAAAATCATCATCATGATAAAATGTCAACAAGTCAGAAGTCAAGTACAATACACTAGTATTACAAAATGCACATAAAAATGCAGCGCTGTGATGCAGTATAGATACAAAAGTAATATCATATATTCAGAAAAAAACAGCTGTACTCTCCAATAATATTGTAAATAATGTACTAATTCAGTGGTAGGGTTCTGTATTCTACATTAACCAGGTTCTGTCCACCGTTAGCTAACAGACTCAAAAGTAATATCATAACCTAAGGAATCACCCTCCAGGTGCTAATAGCTTCATATCCCCACCCCCCCAAACAGGCAGCACTGTGGAAAGAGTATTCTTCAAACTAGGGTCAAGTGCCAAATTCAATTAAAGCTCATTTATGAAATCTACCCAACTTTTATTATCCAAAGCCTCCCTACTAGACTGTCTTAAAAAATCTGCTAAATGTTACCATTTCTTTGTTAGCCCTACTTGGAATTTTGTACCTAGTCTTACTTCGTATAGTTTTTCAGTTCTCTTCTAATTCACCTCTTCTTTCTCATTCCTGTCATACTACGCCTTTAGTAGGTGTAGATGAAACGTTATTTGATGCCCACTGTTGTGCATACATGTTATACAACTGTGGCACAAGGGAATTATAATACAAAAGTATTGTACTGTACATAATTTATGTAAGCATCTTGTATGTACCTAGGTTTCTATATAGCTGCTGTAAGTTTACTCATCCATTTTGCATTTATCTACTATGAGTTTGTCCAGGTCAAAGCTTAGCAGAACTGTCTACGCGAACAGTTCATTTCTCTGTATAAGTATCTTTTAAGACTTTTGAGTACATCAGTGCATTGATAAAACTGTCTGCATCTTTTTCTAAATAGCAACCACTCAAAACTTTGTGTTAATAAAAAAAAGAAAAAGAAAAAATGTTGTTTGTACTTACTGTGATCCTGCCCCTTGCAGTGCGTTGCACTTAGTTTGCTCCATTTTTCCCCCTAGGTCATGTCTGCTGCCATACTTGCAGACTGTCAAGCTATCCCCTCATCATGGTCTAGCTATTTATTCCCCCATACAAGGGATGTATGCCCAGTACAGTGCATAGGCAAAAGCTACCTAGAGGAAGCAATCACACAGGCAGCCATGAAGGTTGTTTGTGCCCTTACCAGCTTCCTGGCAACTGAGTACATATATATTATGGCCATAACCCAATTCCCTTGCAGTGATGTGAGCACCTACATCACCAAAGGGTCTACCTCTGCCCCTGAGACTCACTCATGTATGCTTCTTCACATGAAGCAGCAGGGATTACTTTCAGTAGCTTGAATGGTCACAGCCCACATTCTGTCTCAGCCATCTTGCTGCAAAGCCTTCTCTTTGACATGTCATGTCAGCCAAGCCCACTGAGAACCACCCCACCCCCAGGGACAGGCACACACCAGTCCTCTCCTGCCATCTCTATTGGGCTACCAAGTAGCTACTTGGGCTGTAGTAGAAGCTTTATCCTTCTATACCACTTAGCTGGTTACAACAGCAGTGTTTATAATTTACAATTTACACTGTTATTGGGAGCAAGTATGTTCTATGAAATTATTCATATATTTTGTTAGTTTATGACATGACTGAAAAGGATCATGATGGACCAGCCTACCTACATGGCTGTCAAACTGAATAAATAAATGTATGAAATTTGTCACATGTGCTGTGTGTGCTTATGAATAAGATGGACAAATGAAGATACTGAAGACATGTATGCATGTGTGCATAGATATGTATATGCACACAAATGTAAAGCAGAAATAAATCTAAGATGTGCAAGTGAAATTAATGTTGATATTTAAATAAAAATAAATCCAGTCTGCTGTACTAGCAGTTATCCAGTCTGCTGTACTAGCAGTTATCCTGTGGTACAATCTTTTATTCAAATGTAACATCCAATGAGCGCTTTTGCCCAAAGGATTTCATCTGATTTAATTCCATACAGTAATGTTTTGAATTTATACTCTACTCAGGTTCATAAAAAATAATAGTTTAAAATCACATTCGGAGTTGGAGCTGACACCGATTCTAGGACCAGCAGTCCATGAGAGTACTGGAAAATTGGTATCTCTCGAACGGAGGATTTTGGACTCTTCTGATATATCTGTATGCATATATCTATATCTATCTATCTGTAGATATATTTTTTATATAGATATACATATGTTTATATATGGGAGGGTAGCCTTTTGTTGATGAGTCTATTCACCGACAAGTGACAGATCTGGTACGGCTAACTGAAAAATCAGCTTACCAAAGTCTACCGACTTTGTCAGTCTGAGACTGCTGTACTGTGCAGTTGCGGAGTTGGTGTGTGTGTGTGTGTGTGTGTGTGTGTGTATGTGTGTGTGTGTGTGTGTGTGTGTGTGTGTGTGTATGTATGTGTATATATATATATATATATATATATATATATATATATATATATATGTGTGTGTGTGTGTATGTATATATATATATATATATATATATATATATATATATATATATATATGCTATATAAAATTAGCAGAAGGTGTGTGGTATGGAGGGGGATTGCCCCCACCCTCTCTAAAGCAGACTGTTGTATTTAGTCTTTTCATGTTTAGGTATCAGTCATTATTTGATCAATGAGTTGCTTTTTTGATTGGAAGTTTTGCTTCTCTATATATATAGGTTCATAGGTTTATACTAGGCTATCTGCCCTAAGGCATTTATAAGCCTAGCCCAGATTATTGTGGCTTACGCCACCCCTTATATGAAAAAATACTGTGCCCATTAGTTTGTTGTGCCTCTGTCCAGCAGTGACCCAGAGATGATTCCCGGGGTAAACCTACGATCTCCCATCCACAGGTCTAGATTTCTCTTGAACAGAGTCAGCGAGGTGCTCTGCCTCACATGGACCGGGATTTTATTCCACAGCATAGGGAGTCTCTGAGTGATAAATCTATCCCTCCAGCACGTCCTATTTATATCCGTGCTAAGGTTTAAGTCGCTTGCTCTAGTGGTTTTGGTGGATTTGGATTTTTTGAGGTGGAGCATGTCCATTAATTCCGGGTTGGACATGGCCTTGTATGTCAGGCACATGTCACCTCTGAGCAGACGGTATGCGACTGAATAGAGCTGGAGTTTCTTCAATCTGGCAGCATATGACAGATTTTGGAGTCCCTTTATCCTTTTGGTGAGGAACTTTTGGGGTCTCTCCAATTGCTGCAGATGTCGGGTGAGATACATCCCGAATGGGGCATTGTACTCGATCATTGGTCTGATAAGTGAAGAGTACAGGGGAACAATGACCTCACTAGATCTGGATGTGAATCCCTTCATGATCAGGTGGGCAATGTAGAAGGTCTTTCTAACCACTTTAGCAATGTGAGTGTCAAAAGAAAGGCCACTGTCAACCTGGGTCCCCAGGTCCCTGATAACCTCTTCTGTGCTTAGTGGATTGCCACCTATATGGTAGCTTGGGGTTACCTTGTTTTTCCCGAAGGGTATGACTATACATTTTTGGCGTTTAACTTCAGGCCATGGCTCTGGCACCAGCTATCTGTTTCTGTGAGTCCCTTCTGAAGGATATCAGTGTCCGATGCACTTTCCACTATGGCGCCCAGTTTGCAGTCATCTGCAAACTTTGTCAGCCAAAGTCCTCCCATGTTGGCCTGTACTTCTGAGAAGTAGATGCCAAACAATAGGGGGCCAAGGACCGAGCCCTGTGGGACACCACTTGTGACCGGCTTGGAGTCTGACACAGCGCCAGCAACTCTAACCCTGTGGGTTCTGTCCTTAAGCCAGTTTGCAACCCATCTTGTGACATATGGGTTTACATTTAAGCTGGTAAGTTTTTCTACAATACATGGGTGGGGTATTGTGTCGAAAGCCTTTGCAAGGTCAAGGTAGGCTGTATGGACTGCCTTTCCCTCATCAATGGCCTTGGTGACTATTTCGAAGAAGTCGACCAAGTTCAAAAGGCATGATCTTCCCTTGACAAAGCCAAACTGGGTCTGGTCCAATGTCTGCAAGTCCCCTATATCTTTGTTTATGAGCTCCATTATGATCCTCTCCATAGCTTTGCAGACTAGACTTGTTAAGCTTATGGGCGGTAATTACCAGGGTCCGAGAGGCGCCACCTTTGTGGAGTGCGAGCACAGGTGCCGTCCGCCACTCCTTGGGCACGTATCCTGTGGTAAGGCTGAGATTAAACAGCTGCCTTATGTGCGGGTTTAATTCCTCATTTAGCTCGTGTAGCACACAGCCGGGGACACCATCCGGTCCCATTGATGCTGTGTTTTTAGCTTTAGAGAGAGCAGCTTTCACCTGCGCATTTGAGATGTCCGGGAGGCTACACTCGGCTGGGATAGTTATCTCTCCTTTAGGGGAGAGGGGTGAAGTTTGCACTGAACCTGTCTGCCAGTATGTTGGCAATGTCTGTGGGTTCAGTGATTTTTGTATCATTTTGGACTAATTCTGAGCATATCTGTGAGTTTCCACCCAGGTTCCTAACATAGCTGAAAAGGCCTTATGATTGTCCTTTGAATCCATGGCAATTTTTCTCTCAAAATTGGCCTTAGTTGATTTTATGAGTGCTCGTATTTTTTACTAATAATGATCAGGGGTGACTTCCCTTTTATGGATTTTGTTCTATCATGTAATAGCTTTCTCCTCTTATTGTAAAGTTTGTTAATGGCTGGGGTCCACCAGACTGGACGTTTGCCCTTTGTGGAAAGAGTCTTGGTTTTATTTGGGATTGCCTGATCCATGCAGTCCTGGAGGTGTTCATAGAAGGCATTTGTAAGGGCTTCCGCAGCTTGGGTTGTGGTTTCCTCTGACTCAGGGGCCTTGAAGGATACCACACCAGTCTTGAGTAGTGTGAAGTTTGCTTTAGAGAAGTTCGTCACTATGGTCTTTTTTGTTTGGGTAGGGGCGGGATGTGGATTTCCAGTGAGATTAGTTTATGATCAGATCTCACCAATGAGGGATATACTTCGGTGTAGAGCATTTTGTCCCCATGTTTGTGACAATGAGATCTAGTATATTTTCTCCTCTCGTGGGAACAGTGACTAGCTGTTCCATGGCATTTGAATTTATGAACTCCAGGAACCGTTGGGCTAGAAAGTTAGGGCTTGAGTAATGTTCCCAGTCTATATTCGGGTAGTTGAAGTCACCCAATATGATGGTGTTTGGAGATACATTTATACCCTCCAGTGTCTTCAGGAAGGCTGTGTGGGGTTCCTGAGTTTGAGAGGGTGGCCTGTAACATGCTACAATTTGTAGAGCAGTTTTGCCTATTGTTAGTTGCACCTGGATGGTTTCCGAAGCTTCATGCGTTGCCACCAACCTGGAGATGTGAGTATCCTTTATGAATATGGATACACCCTCCTTTTGTGGAGTGGTCCGGGTTTTGGGGCGGAACGCATGATATGAGGTAAATCCTAATAGTGCTGGGGTGCTCTCAGGAGCCTTGAACCAGGTTTCAGTTACAGCACAGACATTGATGTTCTCCATACTGAGAAGGGCCTCGAGTGCGTGCATTTTGAGATTTAGACTTCTGGCATTGAGCAGCATTACCCTCAATTTCTTCCCATTTTTGTTTTCTAGGGTGGTAGGTTTAGAATTTGAGCCTTGCCTAAAAAGGCACTATGGGGTGGCAAGAGCCTTAGCCAATATCCGGAATCCCAGGGTGACAGGTGCAAGCCGTCCCTTGAAGCAGCGTGGCTTGTCAAGCATGTCATCCCAGGCAGACAGACACTGGATCCCCTTTGAATGACACCAGACATTAAGCCAATTGTTAAAGCTGATCATCTTGTCTCTATATTGTGGCATCATTCTTGGTGAAGGAAGGATACTGCTCAGGGTTAGGGTCATACCTGCCTGGGCTACATAATCAGAGAGCTCCTCTATGTCTCTTTTCATGCAGTCCAGGGAGGTGCGTCTCAGGTCGTTCACACCAGCATGGACAATGACTGTGTCATATTTGTACTTGCTGTGGAGTGACCCGAGTGCTTGTGTTATGTGGCGGATTCTAGCGCCCGATAGGCAGCTTACTGTGACCCTCTCCTTGTTCAGCCTGGTGAGTGGGACGTCAGTGTGTCTGACTATGGAGTCACCTATGACAAGTATGTTTGGTGTTGTATTTGGCCTTAAGGGCTGTGACTGCTTTGCACACTGCTTTTGTGGTTTATGTGTTGCTTGTGGGGTGTCTTGAGGTAGCAGTTGTTTGGGTGTCTGCTTTGGAGGCCTCTGCTGTTTAGGTAAATTTTACTCAGAGCCTCCGAGTATGTCTTTGTGTGTTTATGTGTTTGATTCAGTGGAGTGGTAGCATTATGTGAGGCTGGTTTTGTGGTGTGTGTAGTTGCCTTCTCCTCCTGTCTGGTCTTGCCAGTCCTGAGTTGAGAGAGCTCAGCCTCCAGTTTGGCTAAATAGCTGCATCTCTCAAGTATTTGTGTTATGTGGGAGGAGGAGAGGGTTGTCTGTGTACATGAGGCAGTTATAACATTGCCTCAAGATTCCCAGATTCACCAGCTGGACCGGAGAGGAGATTGACAACTGACCTTTGGACATGCTAGAATAATATTGGGAAATCCTTAATTGAAAACAAGGGCCAGTGGGGAGTGAGGGTGTAGTGCTTTTAATTTTTAGTGCTGACTTATATAATTGCTTTAGTGAGCAAGTGCCAGGTAACTTGAGTGCAATGTGATACAAGTAACTAAATGCAAAAGCGACAAACAGTAACTTTCTTTCAAGTGAAACAAGGAAATAAGTACAGTAAGCAATGCAGATATCACTAGTGATCCACAAAAGCTTTGATAAGTTGCGTATTAGGTGAATTAGCTTCCAGGGAAATAACAAGCAAACAAACAACAAGTATATAAACAAAGCTAGATTCAGTAGGCCTGGATCTAGTCTATGCTAGAGCAAACAAGGTGAACCAATTTCAGTAAGATACAGTTCAAATATTCAGGCACTATAAACCTTTAACCAGAAAATTCCCAGCTCAGAAGGGCAGAGTCCAGCCTCTTCTCCCACAAGAGTGCAGACCACGAACCTTCTTAATGTAAAATAACTGGCCTGAAGCCCAAGTGCCTAAACCAGAACTAATACACTTGGACACTGGGCTCTCAATCAGCAGTTCCCAACTTAGAAGGATGAAAGCTACCTGTCCTGCCACCACAGTGCTTGCCACAAACCTTCCTAATGTAAAACAACTGGTCTGAAGCCCAAGTGCTTAATCCAAAAGACTTGAATGATAGCTACACTTTAATCAAGTTACAACCAAGCAGTAATAAATACCATTGAATACTTTAGAGAATGTCTGGATTAGTGCTCAAGTTACACAAACAAAGCTAGATCCAGCAGGCCCAAATCCAGTCTATGCCACAGCAAACAAGGCGCACCACTTCAGTAAGAAACAGTTCAGATATGCATGCACTATAAGCCTTTAACCAGAAATTCCCAGCTCAGAAGGGCAGAGTCCAGCCTCTCCTCCCACAAGAGTGCAGACCACGAACCCTCTTAATGTAAAATAACTGGCTTGAAAGCCCAAGTGCTTAAACCAGAATTAATACACTTTTAGAATAACAGACACTGAGCCCTCAATCAGCAGTTCTCAACCTAGAAGGATGTAAGCTACCTGTTCTGCCACAACAGTGCAGACCACAAACCTCTCAGTGCAAAACAACTAACTGGTCCGAAGCCCAAGTGTTTAAACCAAAAGGCTTAGAATGAGTTACACCAAGCAGTAATAAATACAATTGAGTATTTTAAGATGATGCAAAAGTAAAAAGAAGTAGGTAAAAACACAAGTACAGTAAAAGCAGATGAAATTTTTTTTTTTTTTTTTTTTTGAACAAGTGCTGAGATCAAAGAAACAGATTTGAGTGCTGAAACTAGAAAACTGGCTAGTTACAAGAAAAAAAAAAACAAGCTACAAGGCTTCCCTCAAACACAGAAGGGCTTGGGGGCTCAGAAGCCTACAAATAGTCTGTACCACTTAACAAGAAAGGCAGGAAATAAGCTTAATTTTTTTTTTTTCTATTTCCCAGATGCTCTCTTTGTACACAGTAGGAGTGCCTGAAATCAGAATATGATCTCACTGCACTCAGTTGAGTGAGCAAATGAGATGGGCCCAGAGGCAGGCTGCGGGCAGTTTCAATGCCACTAAGATTAACACCAAAACAAATACAGGGCTGGTGGGTGGGAATAACTGAAGAGCAGAATAACCAGTTAAAAATTCCTTCAACACTCCTTCATACACAGTTTAAATCAATTTAAATACTGTATTTTTAAAAAAAAGTGCATAAAAGGTACTTAAATTCTCTTATACGTCCAGTTGAATATAACCAAGTTCTTAGCTTGCCAAGCTGAAGTTTTAAAGCAGGAATTATTTCACATGCACCAGTTTAAATATGCAAGGACAGGAAATCAATGAATGTGGCTACCCCCACACCTGTAATTACTAGCAAATAACAAAATTCAGCCAACACTAGCTTTTAGTTCAAGTTACTGAAGAGCAGAATAACCAGTTAAAAATTCCTTCAACACTCCTTCATACACAGTTTAAATCAATTTAAATACTGTATTTTTTTTAAAAAAAGTGCATAAAAAAGGTACTTAAATTCTCTTATACGTCCAGTTGAATATAACCAAGTTCTTAGCTTGCCAAGCTGAAGTTTTAAAGCAGGAATTATTTCACATGCACCAGTTTAAATATGCAAGGACAGGAAATCAATGAATGTGGCTACCCCACACCTGTAATTACTAGCAAATAACAAAATTCAGCCAACACTAGCTTTTAGTTCAAGTTACTGAAGAGCAGAATAACCAGTTAAAAATTCCTTCAACACTCCTTCATACACAGTTTAAATCAATTTAAATACTGTATTTTTTAAAAAAAAAGTGCATAAAAAGGTACTTAAATTCTCTTATCGTCCAGTTGAATATAACCAAGTTCTTAGCTTGCCAAGCTGAAGTTTTAAAGCAGGAATTATTTCACATGCACCAGTTTAAATATGCAAGGACAGGAAATCAATGAATGTGGCTACCCCCACACCTGTAATTACTAGCAAATAACAAAATTCAGCCAACACTAGCTTTTAGTTCAAGTTACTGAAGAGCAGAATAACCAGTTAAAAATTCCTTCAACACTCCTTCATACACAGTTTAAATCAATTTAAATACTGTATTTTTAAAAAAAAAGTGCATAAAAAGGTACTTAAATTCTCTTATCGTCCAGTTGAATATAACCAAGTTCTTAGCTTGCCAAGCTGAAGTTTTAAAGCAGGAATTATTTCACATGCACCAGTTTAAATATGCAAGGACAGGAAATCAATGAATGTGGCTACCCCCACACCTGTAATTACTAGCAAATAACAAAATTCAGCCAACACTAGCTTTTAGTTCAAGTTACTGAAGAGCAGAATAACCAGTTAAAAATTCCTTCAACACTCCTTCATACACAGTTTAAATCAATTTAAATACTGTATTTTTAAAAAAAAAAGTGCATAAAAAGGTACTTAAATTCTCTTATACGTCCAGTTGAATATAACCAAGTTCTTAGCTTGCCAAGCTGAAGTTTTAAAGCAGGAATTATTTCACATGCACCAGTTTAAATATGCAAGGACAGGAAATCAATGAATGTGGCTACCCCCACACCTGTAATTACTAGCAAATAACAAAATTCAGCCAACACTAGCTTTTAGTTCAAGTTACTGAAGAGCAGAATAACCAGTTAAAAATTCCTTCAACACTCCTTCATACACAGTTTAAATCAATTTAAATACTGTATTTTTAAAAAAAAAGTGGATAAAAGGTACTTAAATTCTCTTATACGTCCAGTTGAATATAACCAAGTTCTTAGCTTGCCAAGCTGAAGTTTTAAAGCAGGAATTATTTCACATGCACCAGTTTAAATATGCAAGGACAGGAAATCAATGAATGTGGCTACCCCCACACCTGTAATTACTAGCAAATAACAAAATTCAGCCAACACTAGCTTTTAGTTCAAGTTACTGAAGAGCAGAATAACCAGTTAAAAATTCCTTCAACACTCCTTCATACACAGTTTAAATCAATTTAAATACTGTATTTTTTAAAAAAAAAAGTGCATAAAAAGGTACTTAAATTCTCTTATACATCCAGTTGAATATAACCAAGTTCTTAGCTTGCCAAGCTGAAGTTTTAAAGCAGGAATTATTTCACATGCACCAGTTTAAATATGCAAGGACAGGAAATCAATGAATGTGGCTACCCCCACACCTGTAATTACTAGCAAATAACAAAATTCAGCCAACACTAGCTTTTAGTTCAAGTTACTGAAGAGCAGAATAACCAGTTAAAAATTCCTTCAACACTCCTTCATACACAGTTTAAATCAATTTAAATACTGTATTTTTAAAAAAAAAGTGCATAAAAGGTACTTAAATTCTCTTATACGTCCAGTTGAATATAACCAAGTTCTTAGCTTGCCAAGCTGAAGTTTTAAAGCAGGAATTATTTCACATGCACCAGTTTAAATATGCAAGGACAGGAAATCAATGAATGTGGCTACCCCCACACCTGTAATTACTAGCAAATAACAAAATTCAGCCAACACTAGCTTTTAGTTCAAGTTACTGAAGAGCAGAATAACCAGTTAAAAATTCCTTCAACACTCCTTCATACACAGTTTAAATCAATTTAAATACTGTATTTTTAAAAAAAGTGCATAAAAAGGTACTTAAATTCTCTTATACGTCCAGTTGAATATAACCAAGTTCTTAGCTTGCCAAGCTGAAGTTTTAAAGCAGGAATTATTTCACATGCACCAGTTTAAATATGCAAGGACAGGAAATCAATGAATGTGGCTACCCCACACCTGTAATTACTAGCAAATAACAAAATTCAGCCAACACTAGCTTTTAGTTCAAGTTACTGAAGAGCAGAATAACCAGTTAAAAATTCCTTCAACACTCCTTCATACACAGTTTAAATCAATTTAAATACTGTATTTTTAAAAAAAAGTGCATAAAAGGTACTTAAATTCTCTTATACGTCCAGTTGAATATAACCAAGTTCTTAGCTTGCCAAGCTGAAGTTTTAAAGCAGGAATTATTTCACATGCACCAGTTTAAATATGCAAGGACAGGAAATCAATGAATGTGGCTACCCCCACACCTGTAATTACTAGCAAATAACAAAATTCAGCCAACACTAGCTTTTAGTTCAAGTTACTGAAGAGCAGAATAACCAGTTAAAAATTCCTTCAACACTCCTTCATACACAGTTTAAATCAATTTAAATACTGTATTTTTAAAAAAAGTGCATAAAAGGTACTTAAATTCTCTTATACGTCCAGTTGAATATAACCAAGTTCTTAGCTTGCCAAGCTGAAGTTTTAAAGCAGGAATTATTTCACATGCACCAGTTTAAATATGCAAGGACAGGAAATCAATGAATGTGGCTACCCCACACCTGTAATTACTAGCAAATAACAAAATTCAGCCAACACTAGCTTTTAGTTCAAGTTACTGAAGAGCAGAATAACCAGTTAAAAATTCCTTCAACACTCCTTCATACACAGTTTAAATCAATTTAAATACTGTATTTTTTAAAAAAAAAAGTGCATAAAAAGGTACTTAAATTCTCTTATACGTCCAGTTGAATATAACCAAGTTCTTAGCTTGCCAAGCTGAAGTTTTAAAGCAGGAATTATTTCACATGCACCAGTTTAAATATGCAAGGACAGGAAATCAATGAATGTGGCTACCCCCACACCTATAGATATAGATATGCACACACACACACACATATGCACAAATATAAGTATGTATGTATTTTTATATGTATAGATACACACACACACACACACACACATATGTATAATGTATGTGTGTTTTATAGTTGGAAGGCTGTAGTCAGTAGAGATAGACAATTGCATGTCTCACATGCACAATTGGCTTATGAGATGGGATCTGTAATCTAAGCAAGGAACATTCTCATAAATTCCCATGTACTAGTATTGAATTGAAGAGGGAAAAATGTACATTACGTTTAAAAGTTAGCCTGGAATCTTCCAAGCAAAAAAGAGAGCAGTACAAGAAGGTTATGAAGTTGGGATGAAAAATTAGCTGTTTTTGAATGCTGTTTGCTGACATGAATAATGTACCCACTTGCAGACTGTCCTTTATACTGTGCCAGCCTGTTGAAACAGTGTAGCTGACTTGGAATCATAGCTCTCAACCTTCCATCTTCAAAATGAGGAACTAGCCCTAATAATGTGGAACACATACTAACAGTTTACTAACAACTTTAACTAGGAAGGCCAAAGGATGGTTAAAATATGTTGTTTTTTATTTATAAATAAAAAAGATCTTTTAATGAACTGATATAATTTGATGTTAAGTTGTCTATCTTGCCTTCATTCTTGCTGGTTGGGTTCGGAGCCGATCCTAGGCTCCGACTCTGCCATCTTCAATAGCTCAAGAGCTGTTTACTGGCTCGAGGCTACCCCATATCCCATGATGCCTGGCGCTAGCTATCCAGATCTCGTTTGCCTCTTCAGACTGCGAGGTTGTCTTACTGGCTCAGGTTCGTATACTTTATTGTATTTTTACTACAATTTTTTTCTTTATAGAGTACCTAATTACTTAGTTGTACTATTGCCCAAGCTAGATTCCCTAGATAGCATTTATCCCTCTTGTTTTTCTTGAAAACTCGTTTTACTTGGAGAGTCCCCCCCCCCCCCTTCCTTTAGTGGTAGCCGTTTTAAGTTAGAGGCTAACCCTTTTTGTTTTATTCTAGTTTAAAAAAAAAAAATAAAATAGAAAAAAAAAAATATATATATATATATATATATATATATATATATATATATATATATATATATAATAGGTGGTAGGTAGGTACTAGGCTATTGGCCCTAGGGCCTATATAAGCCTAGACAAAAAGATACCCTGGCTTTCGCCACCCAAGAAAATTATTTTTCTGTGCCCCTGTTAAGCAGAGCCACAGAAGTGATCCCTGGGGTGAATTTCCTATTTCCCATCCAATCATCAAGATTTTTCTTGAAGAGTGCTAATGAGGAGCTCTGTTTGACATAGATAGGTAGTCGTTCCAGAGTATGGGAAGTATCTGGGACAGGAATCTATCCCTCCAGCATGTTCTGTTTATTATGGTGACAAGGTTTAGGTCCCTAGAGCGTGTAGCTCAGAGGGATTGGGATTTCTTTAAGTGGAGCATGTCCAACAGCTCTGGGTTTGACATAGCTTTGTATGTTAGGCAGAGACCGCCTCTGAGTAGGCGATATGTGACAGAGTAAAGCTGGAGTTTTTTGAGACGGTCTGCGTGGGGCATCTGTTTGAGGCCAGTAATCCTCTTTGTGATGTATTTCTGCGGCCTTTCCAGTTGTAGATGTCTTGTGAGGTACATACCAAAAGGGGCGTTGTACTCTATAATGGGTCTAATGAGTGACGAGTAGAGGGGAACAATGACTTATTTTTTTCTGAATGAGAAACCTTTTGTGATGAGGTGTGCCACGTAGAAGGATTTCCCCACTGTGGTGATGTGATTATTAAAGGAGAGACTACTTTTCACCTGTGTCCCAAGGTCTCATCACACTTTCAGTGTTAAGTAGACTACTGCGTATGTGGTAGTTCATGGGTACAGAGCTTTTACCAAAGGGGATGACAATGCACTTTTTGGCATTGAGCTTGAAGCCATGGCTTTGAAACCAGGCATCTGTCTCAGTGAGGCCCTGGATGTCCACATCATTAGGAGTTTCGATTATGGCTCCTAGTTTGCAGTCATCCTGTGAACTTAGTTAGCCAAAGACCTTCTATGTTAGCCTGTACTTCAGAAAAGTAGATACCAAACAGGAGAGGACCCAGGACTGAACCCTGTGGTACTCCACTTGTCACTGGTCTGAAGTCGGATTTGGAGTCTGCTACTTTCACAATGTGGGTTCTGTCAGTAAGCCAGTTGGCAACCCATCTTGTGACATAGGGATTTATACCTAGTTTAGGGAGTTTATCTATAATTCCAGAGTGGGGGATGGTGTCAAAAGCTTTGGCGAGATCTAGATAGGCTGTGTGAACCACCTTACCCTCATCTATGGCTTTGGTGACTGCTTCAAAGAACTCTATCAGGTTTAGGAGACATGATCTGCCTTTTACAAACCCGAATTGTGTGGGGGTCCAGAGTTTGGAGATTACCAATGTCTTTGTTTATGAGCTCCATGATGATACGTTCCATGGCCTTGCAGATCAGGCTCGTAAGGCGAATGGGGCAATATAGATCGTTTTTAGGCAGTAGTAGTAGACTTAGTTCTTTTAGTGTGTGTTAGCTGTATAGTTTAGTTAGTTATACCTGCTAACTTGTTTTTTGCTTGTGTGTGTGCGTGTTTTTTCCTTGGTGTGTGTGTGTGTGTGTGTGTGTGTGTGTGTGTGTGTGTGTGTGTGTGTGTGTGTGTGTGTGTGTGTGTGTGGTAACATGTCCAAGGATACTAAAGTGTCCGGATTCAAGAAGTGTGACTCATGCTGTCAGAAGATGTCTCTGACAGATGGTCACACTTCTTGTGTCTACTGTCTGGGCGCGGTGCACCTGCAGGACTCTTGTTCCTTCGGGGTTTGTTTAAGCCACAGATTCACCGGCTAAGGCTCAGCCTGCGAAATCCTCCAAGCCACCCAAGTCTTCGGCTCCAAGTTCTGAGCTGTCGTTGGGTGAAGCACCACCATCTGCCTCGGCTCCGGCCGGAGCCGATGTGCCTCCCTCACATTCGGCTCCAACACGAACTTCGGAGCCGTCCGTGAGTTGAAAAAGATCTAGGTCTCCCTCCTTGGTGTCGATACGCTCGGCTCCACGGTCACCTCTGCTCCAATCGGAGCGCAGTCATAAGTCCTCTCACTCCTCTCGGTCCTCCAGACTTTCAGATCATGGTTTGGAGAGAATGGTCAGGTTGCTGAAATCGCAGGCCCTAGCAAAAATGTTGTCCAGCCCCTCTCATCAGGTGTCGACTCCGTCCACTTCTGCAAATATTCCTCCTCCGACTCCTCCCTTGAGTTCGGAGCCGGAGTTTGTTGGGGTTCGAGTCGTGGAACCGTCTGCTCCGATACCTTCTCCTTCGATTCCGTCGTCCGCTCGGATCCCATCCTTGGTCCTGTCCTTGGATAGGATCTGGGTGCCGGGACTCCCTCGTCGGCTCCGAGGGTCGAGTGGCATCGGACCCTTGTCCGACCCCGCTCTCCCTCTCGGCGCTTCGGCACAGGTGAGCTCGGCTCCTACATCGTCTTCGGAGCCGTCCCCCTCGGTGCAGAGAGGGATTCCGATTTCTTCGGAACCGGAGTCTTCTCTGCATCCGGGCAGGGATGCCTTCGAGGTCAGGAGGAGTGTACTGGCCCCTGAGCCAGTCCCACGATCAACCCCATCGGCTCCTCCCCCTATGGTGCCTGCGTCTGCCTCTGCCCCTCCTCCTGACCCCAAGCGTGGGGAACCAGCGCTCCAGGGCACCCCTTTGGGTGTTTCTTCCTCTTCCGAGGCCTCCCCTGATTACTCAGAGGAGCCACCTCGTAAGAGGAAGTGCAAGAGGAAGCACGTTGACTCCCCTGAGTCTGTCACATCAGATACCGACTTAGAGGATTCGGAAGGGTCCCCGAGATCCCCCTCTGAAGATGTCTCCTTTTCAGGCATCCTTGAAATCCTTAAGCAGAGGGGGAACCGGAATACCCTAGCCCCTTCCGAGGATGAGTCTGTATTTCTGGACGCGTTTGGTTCCCGACCCTCCACCTCCTGGGTGTCTCCACCTTTTGACCCACTTATGTCTGTGGTGGCTCGGAAGGCATGGTCAGCTCCAGACATAGTGGAACCAACCCCCAGGAGACCTGCTAAATTTATAACTGCACCTCAAGACAAACAGTTTTTATCTAAGGTCGTGCCTGTTGATGCCATGTTGGTAGCAGCAGCCACAAAGAAGGAGTTGGCAGAAACTTCGTCATCTGTCCATCCTCCTAACAAGGATTCTAGGACTATGGACAGATATGGGAAGCGAATGTTTGCTTCAGCAACCTTCTCGATGAAGTCTGTGAATTATTTGTGCCATTTCACCCGCCTTCAGAGGGATCTCCTTAAAGAGCTTGGAGATACCCTCCAAGATCCATCAGCTGTGGGGGCTCAAGCTAAGGTGGCCTCCCAGCTGGCGACTCTGAATTCAGTTGTTAACTCCTCCATGAGGCTCATTTCTTATGCAGCCGATGGTGTGAGTAGAACCGCAGGCACAGGCGTCGCCCTTAGGAGGCACGCATGGATGCGGCTATGTAATTTTGCGGAACCCTTCAGAGCGTCTTTCACCAATACCCCCTTTGATGGCTCCGCTCTCTTTGGACCACAGGTGAAGGACACACTAACCAGGTGTGAACAGGAAGGCAAGACTCTGTCTGCCGTGGGAGTCCATTTTTCCACTCCTTCCAGACCATACCCCAAGGGTCAGAAGAGTGGAAAAATGTGGTTCCGTAAATCCCAGGGAGCCTTGCCTGACACACGTGGTGAGTTCCCCTCCAGGGGCAGAGGAGGGAACAATAACAGATGCCGCCCTCGTGGCAGGGGGGGTCCGCAGAACCAGGGCAGCAGAGAATCCTTATCTGAGAAGCCTTTTCAGAGTCCCTGAAGGGTTGCCCGGCTGCCTGCCTCTGGAGGCAGTCGGGGGAAGACTTTCGCTGTACTCCAAAGCCTGGCAGAATCTAACTCAAGACAAGTGGGTACAGTCAATCATATCCGGAGGTTACAGAATCCCCTTTGCTCATCCCCCGTTATCGTCAAACAAGTCCCTTCCAGATGTTCCACCCAATCCAAGGGACCAAGCAGCCAAAGAAATTTCAAAGCTGCTACACAAAAGGGTCATCCAGGAAGTCCCAGCAGACCAGATTGGATCCGGAAATTACTCAAGGTTCTTTTTGGTACCAAAAAAGACAGGGGACTGGAGACCCATTCTGGATCTCAGCAGACTAAACAGGTCTGTGCAAAGAACAAAGTTTCGGATGGTCACACTACAGTCCATTCTACCCTTCCTGGGTCAGGACAATTGGATGTGTTCTATAGATCTTTAGGATGCGTACTACCACATCAAAATGCACAGGCGCTCCAGAAGATTCCTTCGCTTCTGGCTGGGAGCTAGTCATTATCAGTTCAGAGCTCTGCCCTTCGGTCTCACCACAGCCCCCAGGGTGTTCACCAAATGCATGGCAGTGGTTACGGCTCACCTGAGACGTCAGGGATTCCAGGTGTTTCCATATCTAGACTACTGGCTCCTCACTGCTTCCACCAGGCATCACCTCCTGCAAGCCAGGGACTACACTATCAAAACTTGCTCCAGGCTAGGTATCACAATAAATTTAGAAAAATCTGCATTGTTGCCCTGTCAGCATATCACTTATATAGGCGCAAATCTAAATACCAGGAACATGTTTGCGAACCTTCCACCAGACAAGGCATCACTAATTCGCCAACAAGTACAGATTTTATTAACATGCAAAATGATTCAAATCAGGTTTGTCCTCCGAACACTGGGTTCCATGGCATCAGCAATTCTTCTTGTCCCCCTGGCCCGCTTTCACATGAGAATCCTCCAGTGGCTTCTATTCACACATTGGTCCTTCCAACAGCTTCCCATGTCTCACAAGATTATGATCACAGAAGCTTGCAAGAAGCACCTCACTTGGTGGATGGTCTCCCCATCAGTGTCCCAGGGCAGACCATTTGTGCCATCCCCTCCAGTCACCACAGTGACCATGGACGCCTCTTTGATAGGATGGGGGGGGGGCATTATCAGGGCAGGACAGTCCAAGGCACCTGGTAGCCTCACGAGTACCATTTGCATATAAATGTCTTGGAGATGAGAGCCTTGCTTTTAGCGTTGCAAGCCCTTCAGGACTCTCTCCCTCCCGGGACCATTGTAATTCAAACGGACACTATGTCAGTGGTATGGTACATCAACAAGCAGGGCGGAACCAGATCCTATCCTGTATGTTGAGAAGCACTCAGACTCTGGCAGTGGGCGATCTCTTCCCAACGTTTTCTGATCGCAACGCACATCCCTGGGAGTTCCAACGTCATCGCAGACAGGCTCAGCAGAGCAATTCTCATGCCTCACGAGTGGTCTCTGAATCAGGTAATTGCGGAACAAATCTTTCGCAAATGGGGTCAGCCTTGCTGCGACCTGTTCGCCACACCTTTCAACAGCAAGTGCAGCAATTTCTTCTCCCTTCTTCCACTTCCCGGCCACTCCCCAGAGACGCTGTAGTCCATGATTGGCCTCAGCGACTTCTTTACGCCTTTTGTACGTTTCCCCTAATACCCAAACTCATACAGAGAGCAACTGCGTTGGGTTGCAAAATGATCCTCATTTCCCTTTACTGGCCTCGACAGATATGGTTCCCCTTCCTGCATCATTATCTTCTCGAGCAGCCTTGGATTCTGGATCCTATTCCAGATCTACTGATTCATCAGTTGGGCAGACTGCATTGATCCCTTCAAACACTCCAGTTCACAGCTTGGTTGCTCCACTTCCAACCTTAGCCAGGCTTCCTAATATTTCCTCCACTGTGCGGGAAATTATTATCTCATTGCACAAATCCACAACTAGGAAAACTTACGCTAGCAAGTGGAAACGTTTTTCTTGCTGGGCAGAGGCTAAGACTATAGATCCCTTTTCAGCCCCTGTCCACGAGATTCTGGAATTTTTAGCGGAACTCTTTCATTCTGGTTCTGCTTCTGCTACAGTGAGGGTTCAGTTAGCTGCCATTTCGAATTTTCACATTGGGTTGTCTTCTAATAACATCATGTCTCATAAGCTGTGTAAAGCCTTCCTCAAAGGAACCACTCTAGGCCCCCAGTGAGAGATCCCCCACCTCCGTGGGATCTAAACTTGGTGCTAGCTTCCCTAATCTTGCCACCTTTTGAACCTGCAGCATCTTGATCCATTAAGTTTTTATCCTGGAAGACTCTCTTTCTGGTAGCCATTACTTCTGCCAGATGTGTTTTAGAGCTTCAGGCTCTATGTATTCGTCCCCCATACTTAGTTTTCCATAACGATAGGGTCGCTCTAAGGACCAATCCTTCCTTCCTTCCTAAGGTCTGTACACAAAATAATTTGAATCAGTCCATAGACCTTCCTGTGTTCTTTCCTAATCACACCAATAACGCAGAATATAAATTGCACCAGTTGGATGTTCACAGACAGCTGCGTTTTTATTTGCATAGGACAAAGGACATCAGGAAGTCGGACCAACTCTTCCTTTCCTATGCTGAGGGCAGACAGGGCCTTCCGGTCTCAAAGGTAACATTATCTAGGTGGTTGTCTCACATACCAGCTGAGAAACAAAAAAATTATCTACCAAACCTAAAGGCCACTCTACTAGGGCATTGGCTACCTCGGTGGCCTTCCAATCTAGGTTGCCCATGGAATCTATCTGTGCAGCTGCTACTTGGGCTAACCCACATACCTTCATTTCTCATTACAAATTAGATATTGCTTCCAGAAACAGGGCTGATTTTGGTTCCACTGTTCTAAAGAGTCTGTTCCATTGAGCCACCCAGGATAGTAGGTGCTAGGGACGCTGTCCCAACCAGCAAGAATGAAGGCGAGATAGGCAACTTAACATAAAGAAGTTATGTACCTACCATAACGTTCCATATTAGTTGTCTTCTTCTCGCCTTCTTTCTTACATCCCACCCTCCATCCCCCTATCCTCATGGATCGAGAGGAGCTCCCTTATTCAGATTTCATTGGCTAAACCTTCTCTGATTGTCCTCTCTGCTTAGATAGCTTCATAGTTAGGTCCAAGGGGCTACTAGGGCAGAATTCTTCCTTAGTTATGTCTGGAATAGCTTTTTCAAACGAGATCTGGGTGGCTAGTGCCAGGCATCATGGGATATGGGGTAGCCTCGAGCCAGTAAACAGCTCTCGAGCTATTGAAGATGGCTGAGTCGGAGCCGAGGATCGGCTCCGAACCCAACCAGCAAGAAAGAAGGCGAGAAGACGACAACTAACATGGAATGTTATGGTAGGTACATAACTTCTTTTTTCTATTTACCTTGGATATCAGTTAAAAAATTCCTAACACTAAATGTGTGAAGGATCCTTTCAGTGTGGAACTTAGAGAAATATGAACTTTTTAAGACCCCAAATGAGGTACATTCCTTGTAATGAGGTACGTTTGAGAGGTATACTTGGAATAGTATCTTTCAGGTTATGCCTCTGTGACAGTTACTCTTTGTAAAATTTTGTCATAATAGTCTGAACTTTCAGATATATGCAGGCTTGAAAGTCTTGCATTGTTGTTTTTTTATATTCTGTTCTCTTTTGTCCTCTCACTTTTGACGTCATTGATTCTGTTTTATGTTAACGTTACTGCAATGTTTCTATCTGACATTGTTTAAGAAGGCCACTAGATGCCAGCATCTCCTTATATACTTTGCTTGTCTCCCGCTATTATTCTGTCTTAGGCATTTTTAATATCCCGTCTTTTCCCTCACCATTGTTACCATTTACCTAATGGAAGTTATTCTAGCTTCTTAACTGTTGTTAAGGAGAATTTTCAGTTCAACATCTCTTAAGGCTAACTGTTTCCAGTAGTCATCTTCACTAGGGCTCAACAGGCAGATTGTTTCATCATCCAGCTGTTTCTTTGTCCTTAAGCTGTGCTGCCAGTTTTTAATACCTTTTATATTTCGTCATTCATTTCCATGGCCACAAAGTCTAAAAATACTTTTATTGCTACATATGTAATTGTTTAATGTTTCGTCTCTTTAAATTGTCTTTATTCTTAATGAGATAGTTATAAGCTAAGTAAGGACATGTAAATTTCACTTGTTTTTGTCCATTGCACAGAAAAACTTGAATTGATTGTTTATTAAACAGAACTTTTTAAGCAAAAGTGCTCGGACAGTTGTTTCTTTCCTTACTGTAAAATAAATTTAAGGCTCTGTATCTTTAGGAATTTTATATTTTATGTTTCTAGCTTGTATACTTCAAATGTACTAGAACAGAAGCTGCCATTCAAGTGGGTTTTAACCCCCTCTGGCATACTATTTATTCTGAGTTAGTTCTACTTGCATATCTAACAGTTTAGACTTCAGCTTTCATTTAACAGCACACATTTACTCAAGAAGTGTTTCCCGCATTCATTTTTTTGGAACTATCATTTTCATATACTTTATTTAATGTTGCTGTGCCCGTAAGTTATTTAATTCTGGAGTTCTTGCAGCATTTATTCCATTGCCTTTTCTGAAGCTTATAAATGATAGCCTTATGTTCCTATTCATGTATCTTTCACACTCCAGCTTCTGAGTGTTCTCTCCGTTCAGTGTATCTTTTCAGATGTCCGTTTTTTTTTTTTTATTTCTAAATAAATTGTCTTTGTTGTAACTTTTTTTTTTCTCATTTTGTTGTTTGGCTGAAAGAACTCCATGACCATTAGCTGCCTGTCCAGGTATACAATTCTGGATTGCTACCTGGACTGTGACTGCTCCAAAGGAGAAGAACCCAGGAACAGAAGCCTGTAATTTGCTTATCCATAGAGAAGTAATAATGATGATAAGGACTCCTTCCTGCCTGAGTTCCAGAGCTGTAAGGCATTCTAGCAGGAGGGTGGTCTACTCCCTGCTCTGAGGATGAGTAACATGCTTTGATGGAAAAGAGAGAACTGCCTGTACCATTTTGTGTGTGTGTGTGTGTGTGTGTGTGTGTGTGTGTGTGTGTGTGTGTGTGTGTGTGTGTGTGTGTGTCTGTGTCTGTCTTTGTGTGTCTGTGTGTGTGTGTGTGTCCTGTTTGCACTTGACCCCATTGACTGCCAAGCTTTTCCCCCGTACTCGTCCATTTAACATGTTTGTTCCATCAGGAGGTGAGAGCCTCATGGCACATTCATTCCTTCTGTGGGTGAAAGTTGCCATTCAGAGAGCAGCACCTTCATCTGTCTCAAGGACAGAAGATTTATTTGTAAGCTCCAATCCCTACTGCTCATGCAAGTTAACACTTCACAGTGTTTTATGTGCAAAGTATGTAAGTAATGGCATGTCATTCCCTCCCTCAAGCCCACCTGCCCCCCTTGAAGTTAGCAGTACCATGAGATTTCCAGTTTCCACCAGTGGTACTGCTGTGGGAGTATGCATCCAGGGCATGGGCCTCCCCTCCCTGAAGAGATGTGAGCAGGCACTGCCATAGCATTCCTGTCTTCATAGGTTCATAGGTAAATACTAAGATGTCTTTCTGCAGAGTATTACAAGCCTAGCCATTAAACAGAGGTTAGAATCAAGCCCTGTACCTTGTCTCTGTGAGGTAAAGACCTTGGCCATTATGCCAACCTCTCCCCCCAAGTTCTCAGCACTGGGCAGCTAATCAAGCTCTAGTCATCTGGGTTGTGTGGTTGGAGATGGCTTCTGCATCTTATTTATGCTGCATGAAATGTATAGTTGTAAGTCTGTTGGCTCCTTCCATGTGTCATCAAGAGTGATGAGTATTCAGTCTCAGAAACTTATTTTTTTCCTTCAAAGTACTGATTTGACTTACTTATTTGCTCCTCTAGAGATTTTTTCCCCGAGGCTTATAAGGTTTCCAGGAAAGACACTGTGCCTGCATTAGATTCCTTGAGCGATCATCATCATCTTCAATAATAATCATCATCATCATCTTGCCTTTTTCGCTTAGGGGAGAAGCATTCAGTTTCCTTCTGAGTGCACTGTAATACTTTTATCAAAAATACCTTGCTCCACAGTGGCTGATATCTCCTGGCTTTTCTGAAACAGAAAAAAATATTAGCTCTGGATCAGTGAATACGTTCTTCTCCCCTAGCCAGAGAACTAACTGCCAGTTAACTCTGACAACAAAAAGTCACAAAAGAAAATATTGCCAAAGGAAAAACAATTTCTTTAGAATATGCAGGCATGGAGAATGAGGCTACTACCTCACTTCCTTGCCATTTGGTTTGTCGTGCCCAGGATCTTTACATTATGCTTGGCCCTAATTTCTGCCTATCCCAAGACAAAAATGGTTCACTTGTTCCTTATGGGTGACTTCCTGATTCAGTCCTTCTCTCAGATAAGAGTTGCATCGATCTCTTCATCACAGTCCTTCACCTTTTCCCATTTTACATGGGGTGAGGATGTTGCATCAGGTGTTACAATCTCTCTTGATTAGTGACACACTCCTGACCAGCTGTTACAGGTCTTCTCTCATAACTTCATCCATTGCTTAGCTGGACATCATTATCCCCTCCTGCCCTCTTCATGTCTGCCTATATCTTCTTTACTAAGTTATTTTAAGCCTCCTCTCAAGAGGACCTCAACAGGTCCCTTCAGCAAAGTGTTTATTACCTAGCTAGCCAAAGCGCATCCTACATCGTCATCATCCACATTTCCCATTTTACTTGGGGTCAGGATGTCACATCATTGTTGCCACCTCTCTTAATTCAGTGCCACTCAGCTTCTTCAACAGTGTTACTTTACTATCACAGGTCTTCTCTCATGCAGTCCATTCATTCTGTTGGCTAGACATCCTTGCCTCCTCTTCCCTTTATCCTGTGCCTCCTAAATCTGCTTTACCAAAATATTTCTGCTTCCTTGCAGATGTGTCTGAACCATTACAGCCTGTTCTCCTTGAACGTCTGTCTTCTCTGCAATTGAGACTATTTTGCTTCAGCACTGATGCCTTCATTTCTTTGTCTGTCCCATAATGTGCACCCTACTCCCCAACTCAGACATTTCTCCTCTATCCCCTCTAGCTTCCTCAGGTTCTTTGCCATCACTACCCACATTTCTGTGTCATACAGAAGAACTGGTTGCACCACTGTTTTGTACACCTTACTTTGCAGATTCTTTGATATCCTTGTGTCACAGGTTATCCTGATGCTTTGAGCTACTTGGCTGCAATATCCCAGCTTTGACCTCCTCACATTCACCTCAGACACTTCCTAGAAACCTGTAGCTGTTAACATGTTCCACTCTTTTTGTTTAAGTTTTCAGCTTCTCTGATTTTCCCTTCTGTTACCGTGTTCACTCTCGTGTTTGTAATTTGTCCTTCTATTCCCATGTTGCAGTATTCATAACATGAGGGATTCCCTGCCTAGGTGACCTGAACATCCAGCCAGTATACAAAAGATTTAAACTGCTACAAGGTACATGCGACATTGCACATAGGCTAGCATCCGACGTAAGCCATAAAAGGGACGTCTGCACGTACCATCCTCAGAACTTCTCTGCTGCCAGTCCGAACACAATCTTCTCCCATTCGTCTAATTGTCGCGTGGTTGTTGTTTAGATAAGTGCCCAGTTGGGGAATTTTATTGTGTTTATTTATTTATTTATTTATTTATTTATTTCAGTTTGGTAACCGGGGAAGTCCACTGGGCCCAAGTGTGTCCGTTTTCAGTGGAGGCCCGGGGAGAAAAGCTCCATAAAACAGTAAGGTTACAAAAGTATGGACGTTACAGAATAAAGTACAGTTGTACATTCAGTATCAGGCTTGATCAACAGATAATTTTGATATATCTGATGTTTGTACTGTAGAGATTAATTTGAAATATACCTTCATTACAATTGAAGTGTAGAAACATTATACATACAATCATTTAAAATAAGGAAGGAAACACTTTACATGCACTCATTTGAAGTAAGATGCTATTTACAATATTTACAAAGTTGAAATCATGTATTTAGTAGCAATTGCAGAGAGCTTGAGTCAACTCAAGGAAATAGTTGTTGGTGTATTAGAGAGATTAGGAACCTAGGAGAAAAACCTCCTCGGGGCATTTGTTAAATAGAATTAGGGTGAAAGCAGGTACATTTCCATTTGGAGGACAGGTGAGTGAAAAGCTGGGTTTTGAAGTTTTCTGAGTTAGATATTGTCTTAAGTGTGGAGGGGAGAGAATTCCATTTCTTGCCTAGTGAGAAAGAGAGGAGATGTTGGCCAGCAGGTCATTTAGGTTTGTGGATAGTAATTAGGTTTTGATTTTCAGACCTGAGAAGTCTATTAGGGGTGTAGGGGGGAAGGATGTTTGTTGGAGCTGGACATTTATTTGGGTGAAATACAAGTCTGTGTGCTGTGGGAAGTTGGAGGTAGTCTAGGTAATTAGAGAGTTCTAGCCGGTTCAGAGAATGAAGGGTATGGCAGTGAAGGGTGGAATTTTTGGATCTGGTGGCAAATTTAGAGATCTTATTGTAGCAGTTTTCTAATTTAGAGGTGATGGTAGAGGTCAGGTTAGTTAGAAGAGGGGCTCCATATAACAGGGATGGGAGGAGGCAAGTAGTAGCCAAAGTATGTCTTGTAGAGTTGGAGAGAAAGAGATTGTTCCTATAAAGCATACCTAACTTTTGGTGGGTTTTCTTTATATTTTGTTGAATATGGATATCAAACTTGAGGTGTTCATCAATAGTAATGCCAAAAAGTTTTACGAAGGGGACCACTTCTATGGGAAAGTTGGTTTGGCTAAGAACTTTGAAATTTTGTCTTAAGAGAAAGTCTTAGAGGGAGGGAATAGTAGAATTTTAGATTTATTTGCATTTAGTGAGAGTTGGTTTTGTTGCATCCAATTTTCAGTAGTTGAAAAAGCAGTTTGGTTTTAGTCAGTAGTTCAGGGAGGGTTTGAGGCAGAGCAGACTAACGTAGAGTCGTCTGCATATTGAATAACTGGCATTAGGAATAGCATAGTGAAAGTTATTCATAAAGATGTTAAAAAGCATAGGTCCGAGGATGGACCCTTGAGGGACGCCATTTGGGGTAGGTAGAAAGGAGGAGGTGGTGTTCTTCCATTTGACTGCCTGAGATCTGTACAACAGGTAGCTAGAGCACCAGGATACAGTATTTGGTGAGAGATGTAGGTGTTCTTTTGCTACTGCATGTTTTTCGAGGTTAATGTCATCCAAGAAAGGCAAGTGCCATTGTGGAAGACAAATTTCACACAAAGATAACCACAGTCAGTGTTTTGTCTGGGTGCCGCTCATGACTCTAAGGCTTGCCCAGTTTTTCAGGCATTTTCCCTAAGATGCTCCACAGTCGTCTTTCTGCCCTGAACATTTACCTGGAGAAATAGGGACTAAAGCAACTAGAGGTTGCAATGGAGGGTATGTCGGGTCCATCTGCTGAGCCTCCAAAGAAGAAGGTAAAAAAGATTAGGCCTGAAATCTTTGTTCGGGCCTATGAATCAGGGCGCCCCTCTCGAGGCCAATGAAGGCCCAGAGGTCTGTACGGTGGCTTGTTTTCTTCTGGTTGGGAGGCTGCTAGAGAGAATACCATGAGCACGTCTGCAGAGCTTTCACAGACATCTGTTCATGGTGGTAAGGGGGAACCATGGCTCACTTCTTTGGACGACCCTCACAGTACTACTCCTTTCTTAGCTTTTGAAGACAGTCCAATGTCTGTCCTGGATATACTAGGCCTACTTCGGTCCCTCCATTCCAGCCTAGGGTAGTGCCTCCTCTTAAAAAAAAACAGAAACATGTTTTTTCACTGGATCCTTCCCCGGATTTGCAGACTTTCTCTCAGGGAATTCTTAATGCTTTTCTTGCCTTAAGACCTTCCTCTGCTTTGCCTCCTTCTTCAGTCCCCCCCCCTTCTTCCTTTGCCTAGGAGTTCTGCTTTGGAACAAGAACCCTCTGAAGAAGAGGTGTCATCTTAAGATGAGTCCCTTGCTTAAGCCTTTTCACAAGTTACTCATCAATCCATAAAGTGCAGTTATGATGCAGCTTGAGGTATCATCTGCAACTGAATCTGTCCTTAGGAGATATTCTTGGCTAAGATTACAGCCCTTGCCTGATGATATCAAGGCAAAACTTATGGATGTACCTCTTGACAATTCTGCCATTTTTGGCGCTAATGCTACTGCCCTTTTTAAATCCCTTCAAGAAAAAAGAAAAAGAGTTACAGGAATTTAAGCATATTTTTTGTGTTCCCAGTTCCTAAGTGTCATAGGAATTACCCTTCCAAACCACATTTTTTTAGAAAGACAACCTGTACCCCTCCTTTCTCTTCCAAGAAAGAGACACGCAGGCAGATATCTTCCAGAACTCAACCAGCCAGTGCTCAAAAGCCTCTCTTTTCTGAAAACTCGGGTAGTGAATGACTACCTGCCCAGACTATCCAATATCCCTCTTTCCCAATGCCTTTCTCACTTTCTTTCTGCATGGGCAAACATAACCACAGACAAATAGGTCCTTTCTGTTGTCCAAAATGGTTACTACGTGGTTTGGAAATTCATTCCTCCTTTCATGGGTATCCCTCATCCCCCTCAAGACCCGCTTCTTCATTTCCCTCAGGTGCTTCGAGACCTGACCTCACAGGGAATCATTCAGGAAATTCCCCTCTGCAAAGAGGAAAAAGGTTTTATTCAAGGAGGTTTCTAGTCCCCAGAAAAGATGGTCCATGGATACCCATCTTAGACCTGTCTCAACTCAATCTTTTTCTACAGGTTCTCACCTTCAGGATGCCCACCCTCCAAACCTTGTTCCCACTCCTAACTACCTCAGGCTTTCCTGGTTTCCACTAGATATCAAAGATGCGTATCTTCATATGCTGATTCACCCTCTCTTCAGGAAATTCTTACACTTTTCTGCTGCTTCGTCTCATTTTCAGTTCTGTGCTTTGCCATCTGGACTCTCCACAGCTCCAAGGATATTCACAAAATGCTTGCCTCCTGTCATTGCCTCTTGCAGACTTCACGGAATTCTCATTTACCCTTACCTGGATGACTTGCTTATTCAAGCAGATCATTCAGACACTCTGCTAAGGAATCTTCAAACCACCATCTTCTTGCTCCAAAGCCTGGGGTTCACTGTAAAATACAAGTCCTCCCTCAACCCTTCTCAGGATCAGGTTTTACTGGGTTGCAGGATAAGGACAGACCTTATGATGGCTTTTCTGCCGCTGCAAAAAATGCAATTTCTTCTGACCTGTTTTCAGTAATTGCTCCATTTAACTTCATTGACAGAGGGTTTCTCAGAATGCTAGGGTCCATGGTTCATCCCCATGTTACCTTTATCCAGAATTTACATGCGAAAATTCTGGTGGTATCAGAAATATCTTTGGTCCCAACATGCTCATGCTCTGGAGTTTGTTCTCCCTGTTCTCAAGAAAGAATTACCGTGGGTGGATTTAACAAATATCTGTGAATCCAGGCCTTCTGTGAAGGTTGGGGAAAGATGGGCGAAGGCTGCCAGCCTAGTCAAATAGAATTTGATACATAATTCTATCATTTGTATAAATAAATGTAAAATACAGGCTTGTGTTTTTAAATGAAAGAAAACACTAAAATGTGAACTTCAAGATTGTTGCAGCATTGCCATCTGCTGTAAGAAAAATCAAGCCAAGCATTTCAAATGTTCTTTGAAGTTACAATTATCTACAAAATGGTGCCGAAGTGACTGGCTGAACATATTCTTTCTGTTGTTTTAACTTAAGGAATAATTGTTAGAGTATACATGTGAAATGTCTTTTATTGTTGTAGTTTCCTGAGTAGGTGTTAGCTTGCTAAATAATGCAGTTTGTTTGCCTGGGAACTCCAGACTGTGTCAAAATGATGTAATGTGAATACTGGGAAAGCCTAAGTGTCAAGATGATGTAATTTGGGAGGGCCTTAGCAGAGTTGTTTGTTAGTGTTTTAAAAACTATTGTTCAGTGAGAGACTGAAGGATTTTGTCTTGGACCATCAACCCCAGTACTGTGTATGCTCTTTATGTATGTAAGTAGGATTATAGCACTGTGTTTTCTCTTAAGATTAGCTAAAGATTAGAAAGTTAGATTGTGTTTTCCTTTGACATCAGACCTGTCCTACTGTATTGTTTTAAGTTTCTTTGTGATCTCTGAACTCTTGGATATCTCTGTGGTGTAGTAGCATTGTCTTGTGTTTTAATTATTTATTATTAAATATTTTAAAAACCATTACCTGTGGATGGTTTGTGTAGAGTAGGCTCTAGAGTACATTGCATATTTATAAAGGTTATTGTAACAGGCCACTCTAATAAGCCTTAGACTGAATAGTCACATTACCAATTGGATAATAATATTGCACAGTAATAATTGGACACCCTTTCAAGGGCCTTTGGGTAGCTGATAATATTAGCTGGTGGTGGCAGTAATTACTACCGTATAGTCTGGGTAAAGGGGCACAGCAGGAGTATCTGTGTCAGCCTTTCCCAGGAGTGTCTGTGACGTTGTATAAATACTTATCTCAAAGTGTGTATGGTGTGTCAGCTACCTGGGCAGGGACACGAAGAACTGGTTGGACAGAGAGGGTACTGGAGGTTAGCTTGCCAGCTAGGCTGAGATACGGACCCTATAGCTGAGACAGTGGGGAGTCTTATTGGGGACCTGGAGAGCAAGGGAGCAACCAGCCCCAGACTAACTGTGATCTGTGTGCGCACTTAAGGGAAATTGTACTTTACTGTGAGTATTTGTTATCCTTTCCTCTTCTAGGAGACGACCTGCCTGGTAATAGTGGTGAGGATTGAGGCTCCTTGATTGCTGGGCCAGGGCACGGTCGTCACATAGTGGTGGCAGTGGTTGGGATAAGATATCCTCACAAGTGTTTGGCAGTGGTGTAGATAGAGTGAATCCTGTAGCTTATGTACAGTGATCTCTGAAAGTGTTTTGTAGTCTAATTCAGCCATGCAGAGTATACTCAGAGTTCAGATCACAATTGTTTTATTTCTTTTATTAGCTTAGTTAGTCAGGGTGAGTAGACAGCATATCAGCACAGGAATATGGAAAGCTGACAAGGATTCAGCTGGTGGAGATATGCCAGGCTAGGGGACTGGTGCATGGAAACCTGACTGAGGGAGACCTGATTGCAGCCTTGGTTACAGCTGCATCAGAAAACAGCATCCAGGAGGACAATCAGACTGGAAGTGGAGATACAATATCCTCGGAGAATGGACAGCTCATCCTTTCTGCAGTGGACTTAAAAATCCAGCTGGAGCTAGAGACTTGAGTTGGAGGCCAGGCGTTTGGAGATAGAAGCCGAAGAAAAGGAGCGCCAGAGGAAGCATGAGAAGGAAATGCTGACTTTTTGCCAGAGTCATGGAGGTAATGGGGAAGGGAGTAACTGGACCCCAGAAGCACAACAGGTCAGTAAATTTCTTCCACAATTTAAAGGGAGATAATTTTGATAATTTCATTCACATGTTTGAAAGGGTATGCAAGCAGTATAGTGTTGACCAAAGGCTCTGGGTACGGTTCCTGGACCCCTTACTCCATGGGAAAGCTGTAACTTGTATATCAAATGCCTGACTGTCTGTTTTGATTATACTGCTGTAAAAAATGTTTGTTACAATGATTTAAGCTAACACCTGAAATGTATAGGAAAACGTTTTGTGAGCATAGACGCAAGGCAGATGAAAATGTATGTGAATATGTTGTTGAACTGAACACTTATTTTCTTAGCTAGGTGAGTAAATGTCACCACTTCTGAAGGGCTGGCAGACCTTTTGGTGAGGGAACAAGCCGTTAGCACTTTGCCTGAGGACATGAGGATCTGGTTAGCTGATAGACAATGTGCTACTTCAGATGAGTTGGGGAAGAAGGGAGACCTATACCTGACCAGCAGGGCAGCCCTGCACATGAAGGGACCCCCAATACTGCTCATGGGTCTAAAGGAACCCATGGTGGGCAGCACAGACTGCCCCAACAGAATCCATCAGTAGCAGGGGAAGCCACTAGTCCAGGTACAAGTCCAGGACCTAGGGTTAAATGTTTTGAATGCAACCAGTGGGGCCATGTGGCATACAGATGTCCATGGAGGCAAGGTGGGGAACCAAAGGTGAGGGAGACAGTAAGTGGTGAAGACAAAATGCCAACAGTGGGTTGTCTTCAGACAACAAGGGGTATGGAACTACCATTCTGCAGATGTCCTGAGAGGGAAGGATTTGGATGAGGCAGTACTATGTACTCATGCAGTTACATGCAGTGAGGCTAGGAGACAAGCATGTGGGTCTGGTAGCCTGGGGGAGATCCAGACAGACTGCATACTTGCAGCCAGGACTGCTGAGGTGGCTACTTCAGGGAATGAGCTACGTTGTAGCAGTGAGACTGAATGTGAGCCACAGCTGCTTGTAGGTACCGATGTTCCCTTGGACAGAGTGACTGCAGAGGTAGAGGTGAGTAGTATTACCCAGGCTGACAGTGAGGCACCACTGTCAGAGGATGCCAGACTTCCTGTGGAAGGGGAGCTGGGAAGGGTTACAAGGAGAGAGTTGAGACAGGCTCATCTCTCAGACCCTACATTGCAAGGCCTGAGGCAGGTAGCTAGGGGGAGGCACCTGATTCTCAAGGGAAGGGGGAATCTGTATACTGGGACAAAGGGTTACTATACAGAGAGTGGACCCCTGAGGGAGGGCTAGAAGGTGAGAGAGTACAGCAGTTGGTAGTGCCTAGAGCTTACCATCTGGCGCTTCTAGCCATAGCCCATGATATTCCCTTTGCAGGTCATATGGGCATAAAATGTACAAAGAGGCGTATTATGCAAAACTTCTATTGGCCTGGAATTTCCAGAGATGTAACGGGGTACTGCAGGACTTGTGAGCAGTGCCAAAAGGTAGACAAGGCAGGAGACAAGGTGAGAGCCCCTTTGATGCCTTTGCCTGTGATTGAGGAGCCATTTCAGAGGGTAGCTATGGATATTGTGGGTCCTCTTGAGTACCCAAAGTTCCACAGGGAAAAAGTATATCCTAGGGGTAGTGGATTATGCTACACGATACCCTGAGGCAGTGGCTTTGAACTCCATTGAGGCAGAGAAGATGGCAAATGCTTGTTAGAGATTTTTAGCAGGGTAGGTTTACCAAAAGAAATACTGACTGACCGAGGTTCCAATTTCATGTTAGACCTGCTGGCTTGTCTTCCTGTGGGGCGAAGCACATGAAGACCACCCCCTACCATCCCCAGACCAATGGTCTTGTGGAGAGGTTAAATTCTACAATCAGGTCCATGCTAAGGGCATTTGCAGATCAGTTTAAGAGGGAGTGGGACAAATATTTGCCCCATCTGTTTGCTTATAGAGAGGTTCCCCAGGAATCCACAGAGTTTTCACCCTTTGAGTTGCTGTATGGGCATAGGGTGAGGGGACCTCTAGATTTAATTCGAGATGAGTGGGAAGGTGAGTGTGAGTCTCACAAGGAGTCTGTTGTGGCATATGTACTAAACCTCAGGACAAGGCTCAGGGAACTCATGGGCTTGGCCCAGGAGTACCTGGTAGAAGCCCAACGACAGAAAAAGGTGTGGTATGACAGGAATGCTCGAGCTAGAAAATATGCTGTGGGGTAGCAGGTAATGGATGTTCATCGTGTTTCACTGTTGCAGTCATTACACTTGGGTTATCCTGCTGGCAGGCGACCCGCAGTCGGCCCGAGTTCCAAAGTCTTGGTCCGGCGTTGGTTGTTGTCGCCTCTTCCCTGACGTCAGTGTGCCAGGGGTATAAAAGTTGCAACCGACGCCATTTTCTTCAGTCTTTCTTGCCGCGCAGTGCTCAAAGCAAAAGCAGTTCGCAAATGCTGGTCAGCCGACTCCTGAGATTTTCAAAATTGAATTTCAGAACCAAAGTCTTCAGTAAAGCTAAGTACCCCATTGGGGAAACTTTTTCTTGCTCCAGACCGATGTCAGTAAAAGTTAATAATTGTATTTCTTGTGGGAAGCAAATACTCCATAAAGACTTTCACTCTTACTGCATTCTTTGCCTAGGCCCTGATCACGACGTTACTAGTTGTCGGTTTTGTGCTAGATTCAATAAATGCACTATTAAATGTCAGTTTGATTTTGCTTTACATTATTTTGGATGAAGATTTAATTATATAATGCTGTCAGAACAACCGACAACCGGAATGTATAAAAAACGCAAAGACAAAGAAAAAGACAGGCATCCGAGGTCCAAAACCGACGTTGAAGCCTCTTCTAGGCCAGTCGCCGGTTCTCAGTGAGGCACTTTCGCAGCCCCTGACACCCACTACCTCAGAGCCACAGGCCCTAGCCAACAGCCACGTGGAGACACCGAGGCCTGTGGAAACTCAAGGTATTGGGTCTACGGAAACTATACCCTCAGATGGGTCTGGAGCCGCTGAGTAGGCACCGGCTTCTGAGGGTGTTTTCAGACCTTCACAGCTTACAATTAAGGCTACTACAGCAGCAAAGGCAAAGTCAAAAACTCCATTAAAGACAAGGAAACAAGTGCGGCATTCTCCAGAACAGTCATCCATGCCAAAGAAACAGATGCTTAAAATGTCCAAAGACCTTATTACTTTAATCAGGGGCTCCCATCCCCCTCCTGACAAAAGGCCTAGGCAAGACACTGATTATGATTCCTCTGATCAGGTTTCCATTTCCGCTGATTCTTCTTCTGATCAGGGCTATTCTCTCCCTCCTTATGAGGACTCTGATGCTGAAGAGTCCATTTCTTCAGCCTCACCGCCTGAGGATTATTCTTTTGGGGAAACCCTGCACACCATGAGGGATCATTTCCATTGGGAGAGCCAGGATTACTCAGAATCCAAGAAAAGGCTCAGAGATTTCCTTTTATTGCCTCAGCACAGGCCCCTGGCTGTCCCTCCTGTGCTTGACATTGTAGATGATGTTTTTTCTGAATCCACTCTGTCTCCAGATTCTTTACCCCCTGCTCCAGTAAAGCCCGACAGGTACTACAGGGTCCCTGACTCTCATAAATGTCTTTGTAAAAACCCCGCTGCAGACCCAGAAACAATTTCTCAGGGTCCCAAAGGGGTTAAAGCTTCTACTGCCAAAAATCCTGTCCCCTCAGATAGGGATTCCAGAGCTCTGGACAGATGGGGGGAAAAAGTTTACACTTCTGCTACTTTAGCTGTAATAGCTTTAAACTGTCAGTTTCACATGCTTAAATATCAACAGTATCTCATGTCATTGTTAATGCAGAAAATGGTTACAAATATAGAAAGTCCTGACAGTAAAGAAATGCAGGATTTATTGCATGCGGTTGAACAAGTGGGAAAGCATACTCTGCAATGTGGTTTTGATTCATTAGAGGCTTCTTGGAGAGCCGCAGTTACAGGCTCAGTAATTCGAAGACATGCTTGGTTGAAAGAGCAAAGTTTACCTGACCATGTTAAAGTAAAATTATTGGATGCTCCACTACAGCATGATACTTTGTTTGGTGTTAAGGCAGAAGAGGTGTTAAAGAAAATGGAGGATAAAGCAAAGTCAATGCAAACGGTGAAAGATTTCTTACAGGTTCAACCACCTAGATTTAGCAGAAACTGGCCTTCAAAAAATTGGTTCTTTCCAGTGTCAGACAGGCCACAAAGAGGCAAATACAGACGCCCAAGAGGCAGATCTCAGCCTCAAGGCTCCTACAGACCTAAACAATGGGGTGCCTCATCCCCCAAAGGAGGAGAAGACAAATCACAACCTTATAGGAAACAGTCACAATGACTTCCCTCTGCAAATGCCAAGCTCTTACCAGTTGACAGCACCCCTAGGGGGAAGCTAGCACTTTCTCAAAAAATTGGCACATGATCACCCAGGACCAATGGGTGCTGAATATAGTTTCTCAGGGGTACAGGTTCCACTTCCACACGCTTCCAAAACCAAAAGGTATGCCAAACGTGCCACAAAACCAATGGGCAGAGGCACAAAAACAGATTGCTGCTCTTATGGATATGGGAGCTATTCAAAAAGTTCCACAAGAAGAACAGGGACAAGGATTTTACTCAAGACATTTCTTAATACCCAGAAAAGACAAAGCCTGGAGACTAATACTGGTCCTGTCAATCCTGAATAATTTCCTAGATGTTCCAAAATTGAAAATGTTAACACTTCAACAACTTCTGCCCATGCTGGGCAAGGAGGCTTGGCTAGTTATTTTGGATCTCAAGGAGGCATACCTGCACGTCCCAATCAGACAATCGTGCAGATGATACCTCAGATTTATAGCAGGCTCAATGCATTACCAATTCCCTGCACTGCCCTTTGGCTTATCTACTGCACCCAGGGTCTCCACAAAATGCCTGGCACCAGTAATTGCATTTTGCAGACAAAAAGGAATTCAAATTTATCCCTATTTGGACGACTGCCTTATTCAAGCAGAGAGCAAGGACATTCTTCTAAAGCACTTGGCGTTTGTAAAAAGATTGCTAATTTGCCTAGGGTACACAGTAAACTAAAAGAAATCAAAACTAGTACCCTGTCAAGAGATAATATTCCTGGGAGCAAGCTTAAATACAACTGTCCAGATGGCTTATCTCATGCCAGGCAAACAAAGGCAACTGACTCATTACTTTCAAATGATGGCAACAAAGACTCGGCTCCCTGCAAGAAAAATTCTGCAGGCCCTGGGTTTCATGGCATCCTGCATTCTACTAATTCCATATGCAAAACTGCATATGAGGAAACTACAATGGTATCTAAAAAGTGTTTGGACTCAGCATTGTCACAGCCTAGAGACAATCATAACCTTGATTCCCTGCCTACAACAGGAGTTTCCATGGTGATCCCAGGCCTGTCACCACAACAAGGGACAGCCTTTCACCTTACCCACAGCCAGGCAGACAATAACAATGGATGCATCTGATTATGCCTGGGGAGCACATATGGCAGGAAAATGTATTCAGGGCACGTGGCCCAAGGAGCAAATGCCTCTTCACATCAATCAAAAAGAGATGCTAGCTGTACAGAATGCCCTGACAGCCTTCAAGGACCTAATACATCCAGGACAACTACTAATAAAGACAGACAATACCACAGTTATATGGTACATAAGCAAGGGGGCACACATTCCTACCCCCTGTGCAGACAAGCCATGACTTTGTGGAACACAGCACTGACCTACCAAGTACATCTGCAAGCACAATTCCTGCCAGGAACAAAAAATACACTGGCAGACGAACTAAGCAGAAAACTCATGGATCCTCACGAATGGAAGCTAAATTCACAAGTGTTCAACATGATAACAAGGAAATGGGGACGCCCAGACATAGATCTTTTTGCCTCCCCTCACAATTGCCAAATACAGAAATTTTGCACAAGGAGTTATCACTCTCAAGCATGGAAAGTGGATGCTCTATCATTCAGCTGGAAAAACCTTGACAGTCTATGCCTTCCCTCCGATGCCTCTTCTCACCAAGGTGCTTCTAAAAGTCAGACAAGAGAGGCCAAAAATGATACTGATTGCCCCAGACTGGCCACGCCAGCACTGGTACCCAATCCTAAAAACTTTGTCCCAAGGCCCACCTTGGCCTCTACCTCAAACCCCTCATCTTCTGACACAGCAAAACAATCAGATTCTGCACAATCAACTCAGAACCTTAAACCTGGCAGCCTGACAGATAATGTAGCCACTCAGACTGCACCTCTCTCTAAAGCTGTTATGGATGTAATTTTGGAAGCCAGGAGGCCCAGCACTAGGAAATCTTATGCAGAAAAATGGAAGAGATTCTGTGCTTGGAACCAGGCACAAGGGCTCGACCCACTGGTCCCTAATATACCTCAGATTTTGCAATACCTGACTGAGATGTTGGACAAAGGCCTATCTTTTTCATCTATTAAAATCCATGCCTCTGCCATTTCAGCTGATTACAATATGGATCCACCTATTTTTTCACATCCTCTTCTACAACAGTACCTCAGAGGGGAAAGAATACAAGACCCCCTAGGAGAGCACCAGTACCTACTTGGAACCTCAAGTTTGTTTTAGAAAAACTAACACTGCCTCCATTTGAACCAGCCAGCACAGCTGATCTAAAATTCTTGTCATGGAAAACTGCTCTGCTCCTAGCAATAACTTCAGCAAGAAGAGTCTCAGGGTTACAGGCATTGATGGCTGTGGGACCTTTCCTCATTTTTCATCAGGACAGGGTCTCTCTTAGGACAAACCCAACATTCATGCCAAAAGTGGTCTCCAATGTGGCCTTAAACCAAACCATTCATTTACCTACTTTCTACCCAAATCCCCAGAATAAAGGGGAAAGACTTCTGCACGCTTTGAATATACACAGTCAGCTACGATTTTACTTGGACAAAACAAAAGCTTTCAGAAAAACTGAGCAACTGTTTGTAGCTTATGATGCAGGAACACAAGGAAAGCCTATCACAAAGCAGATAATCTCCAAATGGATAGGACACTGCATCCGCTTCTGTTATGCACAACATGGCAAATCGGTGCCTAAGGGCATTAGGCCTCATTCTACCAGAGCAGCAGCCACTTCAGCAGCTTTCCTCAGAGGGGTACCAACCAAAGACATATTAGAAGCTGCAACCTGGAGCTCACTGCACACTTTTACCAAGCACTACCACCTACCTCTCTACTCCAAATCAAGAGCAGGCTTTGCCACTGCAGTTTTGCAGGGCTTGTTAGCCTCGCCAAATCCAATCTCGACCCAGCCACCCAACTCCAGCTTTGGGATTCTACCCAAGTGTAATGACTGCAACAGTGAAACACAATGAACATAATAAAGTTGTGTACCTTCCATAAATGTAGATGTTAGAGTGTATGCACTATTGCTGTCCAGGTTACCCACCCTCCACCCCCCTCTTTGCTGGGACTATCCTGTACTTCTCAACTCTATACCACCTATGTGGTGTATTTGCTTGTAGATGAAGGAAATGTTTATAGTAATATATGCATGGTTGTTTGGCATATTTTTTATCTTTTCAGCCTTCCTATCTGGGGGCACCTGACATCTGGGGCAAGAAAAACTGAAGAAAATGGCATCAGTTGCAACTTTTATACCCCTGGCGCACTGACGTCAGGGAAGAGGTGACAGCAACCGACACCGGACCAAGACTTTGGAACTCGGGCCGACTGCGGGTCGCCTGCCAGCAGGATAACCCAAGTGTAATGACTGCAACAGTGAATACACTCGAACATCTACATTTATGGTAGGTACACAACTGTACTTTCTCATTACTGTCGGACACAACAAGCTGCAAGCAGCTTGGGAGGGACCCTACAAAGTGGTAAGAAAGGTAAGTGATGTTAACTACATGGTGGAAGTGCTAGGCAGTCGGCAGTGGCACAAATTGTACCATGTTAACATGATGAAACCTTACCATGATAGGGAGGCCCTTGTGCTGTGTATTTGCAGTGGATTGCAGGAGTAGTCAGAGGGAGATGTGGCGACTGATCTCCTCAGTGAGGCTCGGGCTGACACCTCGGCGGAAGGGGTAGCAATGTCCCAGTAGCTATCTCCTACCCAGGTTCGAGAAATCCGAGCAGTGTTGCAGGAATTTGGGGACATGTTCACTGGGAAACCAGGGAGCACCCACCTGGTGCAGCACCAGGTGGATACAGGACCCCAAAGGCCTATTAGGCAGGCCCCTTATAGGGTGCCTGAGAGAGTCAAACAGACTCTGAGGGAGGAGGTACAGGAGATGTTGGAACTAGGGGTGATTCAAGAGTCCAACAGTCCCTGGGCCTCACCAGTGGTGTTGGTGCCAAAGAAGGATGGCAGCACCAGGTTCTGTGTGGATTACAGGAAATTAAATAGTCACACAGAGTCAGATGCTTACCCCATGCCTAGGACAGATGAGGCCCTAGAGCAGCTGGGTGGGGCTAAGTATCTTACAACCATTGATCTTACCAAGGGTTACTGGCAGGTGCCCTTGACTCCCAGTGCTAGAGAGAAGTCCGCCTTTGTGACTCCTTTTGGCTTGTATGAGTTCACAAAGATGCCGTTTGGGATGAAGAATGCTGCAGCGCCTTTCCAGAGGCTGGTGGATAATATCCTAGCAGGAGCAGGAGGGTTTGCCCTTGCTTACCAAGATGATATTGCCATCTACATCCATTCTTGGCCAGAGCACCTTCAGCATGTCAGGGAGGTGATGGGCAGACTACAGAGGGCAGGGTTGACCATTAAGCTGAGCAAATGCCAGGTGGGTATGGCAGAGGTCTCCTACCTAGGACACATAGATTGGGGAGTGCTAAAATAAGGCCAGAACCTGCCAAAGTGGAAGCTATTCAGGCATGGCCTGCACCTGTTACCAAAAAGCAGGTGAGGGCATTCTTAGTGATAGCAGGGTACTACAGAAAGTTTGTCCCTAGTTATAGTACAATAGCTGCTCCCCTCACAGACCTGGCAAGGAAGAACAGGCCAGATAAGGTAGTGTGGACCCCAGCATGTGAGCAGACATTTCAGAAGCTTAAAAGAAGCTTTGGGAGGACCCCCTGTGTTAGCCAGTCCAGATTACAGCAAAGAATTTGTTGTGCAGGTGGATGCTTCAAACCATGGGGTGGGGGCTGTACTTAGCCAGATTTCTTCAGAGGGGGAAGAGCACCCAGTGGTTTATCTCGGTCGTAGGCTCCAACCTAGGAGGAATGCTATGCAGCTGTAGAAAGGGAATGTCTAGCTATAGTGTGGGCATTGCAGAAACTTCAGCCTTATCTGTATGGAAGAAAATTCACTGTAATGACAGATCACAACCCTCTAATATGGTTAAACAGAACCAGTCAGCAAAATGCAAAGTTGCTAAGATGGAGCCTGGGGTTGCAAGCATATGATATGTCAGTGCAGCACCGCAGTGGGAGTAGCGATGCCAATGCAGATAGGCTCTCAAGACAGTTAATGGGGTGAGGTACACCCAGATAGACCTAACTCTCTCAAGCAGCATTTCTCAAGGGTCACTTGAAAAACTAGCTTGAGTTCTCCAGGGGGGAAGAGATGTGAAGATTGGGGATAGGTGGGCGAAGGCTTCCAGCCCAGTCAAATAGAATTTGATACATAATTCTATTATTTGTATAAATAAATGTAACATACAGGCTTGTGTTTTTAAATAAAAGAAAACACTGTAAAATGTGAACTTTCAAGATTGTTGCAACATTGCCATCTGCTGTAAGGAAAATCAAGTCAAGCATTTCATATGTTCTTTGACGTTACAATTATGTAAAAAATGGTGCCGAAGCGACTGGCTAAATGCATTCTTTCTATTGTTTTAACTTAAGGAATAATTGTTAGAGTATACATGTGAAATGTCTTTTATTGTTGTAGTTTCCTGAGCAGGTGTTAGCTTGCTAAGTAATGCAGTTTGTTTGCCTGGGAACTCCAGACTAAGTGTCAAAATGATGTGATGTGATTACTGGGAAAACCTAAGTGTCAAGATAATATAATTTGGGAGGGCCTTAACAGAGCTGTTTGTTAGTGTTTTAAAAACTATTGTTCAGTGAGAGTGAAGGATTTTGTCTTGGACCATCAACCCTAGTACTGTGTATGCTCTTTATGTATGTAAGTAGGATTATAGCACTATGTTTTCTCTTAAGATTAGCTAAAGATTACAAAGTTAGATTAAGTGTTTTTCTTTGACATCAGACCTGTCCTACTGTACTGTTTTAAGTTTCTGTGTAATCTGTGAACTCTTAGATATCTCTGCGGTGTAGTAGTATTGTCTTGTGTTTTAATTATTTATTATTAAATATTTTTAAAAACCTTTACCTGTGGCTGGTTTGTGTAGAGTAGGCTCTAGAGTACACTACATATTTCTAGAGGTTATCGTAATAGGCCACTCTAATAAGCCTTAGACTGAATAGTCACATCCAATTGGATAATACTATTGTACAGTAATAATTGGACACCCTTTCAAGGGCCTTTGGGTAGCTAATAATATTAGCTGGTGGTGGCAGTAATTACTACCGTATAGTCTGGGTAAAGGGACACAGCTGGAGAATCTATGCCAGCCTTTCCCAGGAGTGTCTGTGAAGTTGTATAAATACTTATCTCAAAGTGTGTGTGGTGTGTCAGCTACCTAGGCAGGGACACTAAGCACTGGTTGGACAGAGAGGGTACTGGCGGTTAGCTTGCCAGCTAGGCTGAGATCTGGACCCTATAGCTGTGCCAGTGGGGAGTCTTATTGGGGACCTGGAGAGCAAGGGAGCAACCAGCCCCAGACTGACTGTGATCTCTGTGTGCACTTAAGGGAAATTGTACTTTACTGTTAGTATTTGTTATCCTTTCCTCTTCTAGGAGATGACCTCCCTGGTAATAGTGGTGAGGATTGAGGCTCCTTGATTGCTGGACC
Source organism: Protopterus annectens (assembly GCF_019279795.1). Taxonomy (NCBI): domain Eukaryota; kingdom Metazoa; phylum Chordata; order Ceratodontiformes; family Protopteridae; genus Protopterus; species Protopterus annectens. The sequence goes on along the minus strand of NC_056743.1, from coordinate 313,061,810 downwards.
AGGGCACGGTCGTCACACCTTCCTCTACAGCCTCCTCACCCTGTGCAGTAGCTATTTACAGATGCTTCTGCCTGGGGGTAGGGAGTGACGTTGAGAAACTTAAAAGTTCAAGGCCTGTGGCCTCCCTCTACAGGGAAACAGCATATCAACATCAAAGAGATGAGTGTTTTGATTTTTGCTGTACAAGCTTTCCACTCTTCTCTTCGCCCAGGTCCCCTGAAACTGTTAATAGACAACACTGCAGTCCTTTGATATGTGAACAAGTGGGGGGACAAAGTCATACCTGCTTTGCAGGCTGTTCCTTCAGGCTTGAATTGCTTCTCAGGCAAATGTCTCTTTAGTAGCTGTTTACATTCCTTCATCTCAAAATGTTCTGGCAGATACCTTTAAGCAGGTCCATGACACAAGCCCACAAATGGATGCTTCACATGGATGTTTCTGGACATTCTCCACTGGTGAGGTACTCCTCAAATAGATATGTTTGCCTCCCTTTTGAACAGACAGCTTTCCAGAGTTTTGTGCCAGAGTCCCAGGTCCTCTGGTATGGAAGGTGGACACACACTCATTCTCATGGAAGGGGCTGTTTCTTTAGGCATTCCCCTCCTTCCCACTCATTTAGAATGTTCTGCTGAAAATTCAACAGGACAAACCAAAAATCTTATTGATGACCCCTTTTGGCCAAGACAGCACTGATTCCACCGTTTTCTTCAACTAGCCAAGGGCAATCATCACAAGTTACCTCACAGGGTAGATCTTCTCACAGAAGACAATGGATTTCTTATTCACCCACATCCAACAACCCTGAACCTGATTCTGAGGGCGATAGGCCTCTGAATCCCTTTTCAACAACTTTTTTTCTAGTCCTGCAAGAGGCCAGGAAACCCAGTAGTAGGAGATCCTACTTGTCCAAATGGAAGAGGTTCTCCGTCTGGTGTCTTAAGAAACATCTTGATCCATTTTCAGTGGATATTCCCCTTTTGTCTTATTTGTGTGAGCTGTTTAAAGCTGGATAGGCTTATTCTTCTGTTAATGCCTACCTATCCGCCATTTCTGCATGCCTGCCTCTTTCTCCTCGTTTAGCTTCCTGGCTAGAAGTTAAGCTTTTTCTTAAGTGTGTTCTTCATATCAGACCTCCTAGGAAACCTGTACCTCCCCCCTGGGATTTGAATTTTGTACTGGAAAAGCTTACTCAGGCTCCCTTTGAGCCTGCAGTCTCAGCTTCTTTGAAGCATTGCACATGGAAGACTATTTCGCTGCTAGCCATCACTTCTGCTAGAAGAGTCTCCGAACTTCAAGCCTTAATGGTTTCTCAACCTTTTTTCATTTTCCACAAGAATAGGGTCTCTCTCTACACTAACCCCTCCTTCATGCCGAAAATGATTAATGATTTTCCCCTTAACCAGTCTATTCATTTACCTACTTTTTCCTTCCCTCAGAATTCTAGTGAAAGGGTGCTGCATGCCTTGGATGTACATAGACAACTCAGATTTTACCTAGAGAAGACCAAGTCCATTAGGAAGTCAGAGCAACTGTTGGTTCCTTTCATCCCAGGGAGCTGGGAAAGCCTGTGTCTAAACAGACCGTTTCTACTTGAATCTCTAAGGCCATTTCCTTCTGTTATGTTTTCCATGGAAAAACTCTCTCCTCCTCAGTAAGTGCTCATTCCACTGGGGCTGTAGTTTCATCTGGGGCCTTCTTCAAAGGCTTGGACACTGCCTCTATTTTGGAGGTAGCTTCATGATCTTCCGTCCACACTTTCACCAAGCATTACAAGCTGGACACTATCTCCACATCCATAGCAAGCTTTGCCAGGAAAATCCTGCATGGGTTCATGTAGACTTCCTCTGCTTCAAGCACCCTTTCCCTTACATGAGCTTTGGTAGTCTCCCTCATGTTATGAATACTGCAGCATGGGAATAGAAGGACATAGAATAGTTGTGGTAAAATCCTGCTGTAACTGTAGATGTCGTTCTCTTCCATGTTGCAGTATTCTATCCCACCCTCCTTCCCCCTTGGTTCATGCTTTTCTTTGGATGACACTTTGCTTGTACCTCATGGAGCATTCAGTTCTGAGGATGGTACATGCAGACATCCCTTTTATGGCCTATATCAGCTGCTAGCCTATGTGCAATGTCGCCCTTGCCTTGCAGTAGTTTAAATCTTTTGCATACTGGCTGAATGTTTGAGTCGCCTAGGCGGGGAATCCTTCATGTTATGAATACTGCAGCATGGAAGAGAAGGACGTCTATGGTTATGGTCAGATTTTACACAACTATACTTTATTCTGTGTGTCTTCAGTTTTTCTTTTTAATCACCTGGTCATTTTCTGAAGTTCCCATTCAGAATTTGTGTCTAGTGCTGCATCATTTGTTTACAGCAGTTTTGTTGATCTCTCCACTCTAACATATTTGCTAATATAGTCTATTACCACTATGTTAAGGAGGCGTCTCAAAGCAGTTATCCCTGCTGCGCACTCAGTCACTGGGAATCCCTCAATACATCTGAACACTGTACCTGTTTCATTGTATTCTTGTACATGTCCAGCACTAATTGTACCAATGATTCTGTAACTTCCAAGACATTACAGAACTACCCAAATTAGCGTATGCTTTCTCCCTGTCTAGGGGAGCCCACTTATGCTCCTTCTTCATCTCTAGCTTCTTCACCACTGTTTTCTTCATTGTAAACATCTGGTCATCTGTACTGCATCCTGATCTGAATCAAAACTTTATCTGGCATATTACTTTCTCCTACTGTATGTTTTCATCTATGTCACCATCTCCAGCACTTTATTCAATGTGATAGGAGTTTGATACTTCCACACCATCCACAGTTGTGAATACCCCCTTTGTTTTTGTACACTAGCAACAGAATACTTATCCTCCAGTAATCCAAGATGTACTTCTTTCTCCGCACTGCAAGGAGTAACAAGCCCAACGATATTGACCACGGTTGATGTGACTTTTCATCTAAGCCTGCTGCTTCTCCTGACTTCATTTCCTTAGTGCACTTTTTTATATTTCTGCAGTATGTTCTTCATTCTTCATAGGCTGTACATGTGGCAGCACAACTTCTTTGAGCTTTTCATAATTCAGAAGCTTCTTGGCATGCTTATTCCATCTGTGCTTGATGTCTTTTGGACTGGTGAATAGATTGTTAATGCTGTCTTTTATGAATGGCATTTGCTGACTGTGTTCTTCGTCTTTCTGTCACTGTCTTGCAAACTGATAGACTTTCTTTGTGCCATCTGCCAAGTCACTTTTCAGAAGCGGGTAGAGGTTCTCTGACACTTTTTTTCTTTTCCACTGTGACTGCTGTCTTGGCTTCTTTTGTTAGCCAGCCATTATTCATCCTTAATGTGGTCCATCTTTCTATCTCCCACTTCTTCCAGCACTTCTGCTTTCTTTTGATAACTTTCTGGACTTTTGCATTCCACCACCAGATTTTCTTGTGCTCCTTATGTCCATAAATGATCCACCCACAGATCTGTTCTGTCATCTTCATGCATGCAGTTTAAAAATGCTGCCATTCTTATTTTGCTTAACATATATTTCATCTTCTTTTGCTTGTGGTGCTACAGCCATGAATATTTCCTTGAACTCCTTTTTTCAGGTTTCTGTTAACCTTAGAGCTTTCTCTGACCGCTGCATATAGTTGACTGCGGCCACAAGTAGTTTATGCTGGGGGCCAACTGTTTCACTAGAGGTGACATCACAATTTCTTTTTTGACTCCAATGCCCCTTTCCTCACTAGAAGGTGTCTGAGCTGTATACTGGCCACTCTTGCATGTGATCTCAAGGCTTTCTTTCTTGGCAAACCATGTACTGGCCAGTATTAGGCCTTAAGCCAGACAGAAGTCCAGATCAGTCTCTTCATTACAGTCCTTGTATCTGGTTCTCTCTCTCCAGATTTTTGCATTTAGGTAATTCATTATCAAGACCAGCTCACTGTGTCCCATTTTATCAAGGAGGTCCTGCAGATGCTGCCTGAATGCTCTGTTCTTATTTCCATTGCAGCCCTGCTGTGGAGTGTAGGCTGAGGTACTGAAGATTCCTCCATCTTTAATCTGGAGTCTGATTCACTTGTGTAACATTGATGCTGATGATATTCATCACTGTCTTCAGAAGACACTCCTTCTTTCTCTGTCTCTGTGTGTCTCTCTCTCTCTCTCTCACACACACACACACACACACACACACACACACACACACACACACACACACACACACACACCAAGATTCCACCTAATTTCTAGTCTCTCCTCCCTATAAGTAGCAAACCCTGGATCCCAAGCTAACAAACTTCTCTCCTGATGCACATAATATCAAGTCTGTGATTGCCATCATGTCATAAACTTCAGAGCTCCATCTCGTTAGTAAACCTGTATTCAGTGTAGCAGTCTTTGGTTCATTTTTAGCAGGCTGATTGGTTTTGCATTTAGCTTTCACTCAGTTAAGCTATCCCAGGTAACCCATTTAGGGCAGTTGGACACTGGCCTACAAATATCTTAGTTCCATAGGCTGCTGGGATTTATGGCAGGCACACATTGGCTATTGATGGCATCTAGACCCCTCCCTCCCTTACAGTAGACCATGCCACAGGACCAGCAAGCTGGGCACTCCTACCGTGGGACAGTCACTGTTTGAGAATGGAAGACCTGATGGGCTTTCCCAAGGAGAAATAAATGGGCTGTAGAGCTTTCGCTTAGCTTGGGAATGCCTTCCTGCCTGCCTCCCCCATCTGTTTTGAATGAATGGGCAAATAGGAGTAGAGTCATCAGGCAAAGCACTGTGAAGGGAGAAAATAGATCTGCCTCCAGTTTGTGTACATAAATGCATAAAATGAAGAGCCAGCTCTGGCACTTCCAGGTGGTTTATGGAAGCTCGTAGTACTACATAGAGGCCTTCTTGCTGCTGCTCTTTCTATTTGGAGGGGGGGGAGTGTTAAATGGTATTACATACCGTAAATTAATTTAGAGAGGAACACAGGATTCTGACTGGGCATTGCCTCCCCAGCAACTGATCAGTGAGCCGCTGATCATGTTCACATCACAGTGGTATAGATATTCCATTAATCTGGCTACGCTTATCCTGTAACACCCCCTGAATGCCAAACTGTTGCAATGGAATCAGGAGATAAAACTGGTGTAGCTGATTGCTGAATATCCTGTGCTTAACAAGTTAATTATCTTGTCTTGCAATTTGACATAGCAACCAACCCCTTATGTAGAAGCATCTGAGATGTATGGAATTATGCTTAATCACTGTCTCAAACTGTAAATTAATGGAATGGAAACTACATATGAAATGATGGAATGGAAACTGCAAATGAATCTTATTTGCTAAGGCAGTTTTCATAGTAAAGTCATAAAAACTCTGGGATAAGCAAGCATATTTTAGGCTGGATCAGGTCCCAGATTACATATTTTGAAAAGTCACAGACTACTCTAAAGACATTTTGAGGAAATTCCTCTGAAAGCAGAATGAAAAGTGTTCAGGTGAAGGGGACAGAAAGGGAGAGGGAAGAGGAATATGTGATGGGTCTGGTGTGGAAGATACTGTCAGGGTGTAGTATACAAGTAATAGTTTGAAAAAAAAAATTCTATAAAACCTGAGGGGTGGGGTTTGGGTAAACAAAACAGATTTACAGTGGATATAAAAAGTGTTCACATCCCTGTTAAAATGCCAGGTTTTTGTGATATAAAAATGAGACCACAATAAATCATTTCAAAACTTTTCCCATCTTTAATGTAACCAATAACCTGTAGAATTCAATTGAAAAACAAAGAAATCTGTTAGGGAAAAATATAAAAAAAATGTACAATAAGCTGGTTGCATAAGTGTTCACACCTTTAAACTAATACTTTGTTGAAGCACCTTTTGATTTAATTACAGCATTCAGTCTTGGGTAGGAGTCTGTTAGCATGACACATCTTGACTTGGCAATATTTGCCCACTCTTCCTTGCAGAACCACTCCAAATCTGTCAGATTGTGAGGGCATCTCTTGTGCACAGCCCTCTTCAGGTCACCCCACAGACTTTCTATTGGATTTAGGTCTGGGCTCTGGCTGGGCCATTCCAAAACTTTAATTTTCTTCTGGTGAAGCCATTCTTTTGTTGATTTGGATGTACACTTCGAGTCATTGTCGTGGTGAAAGGTGAAATTCATCTTCACCTTCCACTTTCTAACAGATGCCTGAAGGTTTTGGGCCAAAATTGACTGGTATTTGGAACTGTTGATAATTCCCTCCGTCTTGACTAAAGCCCCAGTTCCAGCTGAAGAAAAGCAACCCCAAAGCATGATACTCCCACCACCATACTTCACTATGGGGATGATGTTTATTTATTTTACATTTATTTATTTCACATTTGTTGACCGGGCTAGTCTAACTGGATATATTTCCATTTTCAGCAGAAGCCCGGGGAGATAAGCTCCGTGAAAACAAAAACAAAATCATATATACAAAATTAATATATACAATGCACATTGCAGGTACAGTATAGAGATAATCAAAGAGGGCAGAAATTCATAACATAGTGCAAAAAAATGCAGGTACAATACAAAATGCAGGTTCAATACATAATATAAAAGAGAAGGCAGCTTATTATATATTAGTAAAACAGTTTTCACAATAATACGTTTCCAGAAGATGTAAGTAACAGTATCTATGAGGACAAGGTTTTGTTGTTATTAAGGAAAATAGAACTTGATTAATAATGAAGAAGAGGGTAAGCAGAACCAAAGAGCTAGTTGATTAGTAAGGTTTAGTTCAGGGGCACAACCAGTGTGTTCTGAGGAAAAGTTTCAGTTTGATTTTGAAAAGTGATATAGAGGGAAGTGAGGAAAGTTCACCGGGAATAAGGTTCCAGGATTTTCCGACAGTGTTGGAGAAGAGAGAGTCCCCATCCCTGTTTGATTTACGAATATTTACAAGAAGTTTGTGATGATCGTACGGTCTTCAGATTGTTATAGGGGGATGATGAGGGTAGATAGTATAGGAGTATTGGAAGGTTGGTAAAGGGTTTTATGGGCAATGGTTAGTTGGTGGAATTTAAGCTGATTTTGTAGTTCAAGCCATCCTAGCTGCTTTAGATTATAACAGTGGTGGGTTCTGAATGGGTTGCCTGTAGCAAATCAGGCTATGTTATTGTAGGAGTTTTCCATTTTATTGAGGTTGTTTTTAGATAGATTAGTATATATAGGTGAGGTGAGTAGAGATTAGATGAGTGTGAGCAATAGTTATTCTAGCTGCAGGAGAAAGGAAGGGCTTGATCCTGTAGAGAGAGCCTAGTTTTCTGTTAACAGTTTTTAGAGTATTATTGATATGGGTGTCAAAGTTAAGGTTGTTGTCTGTGGTGATACCTAGTAGTTTGGTAGTTGGATCTGGGGATGTGAGAGTACCATTATTGGATGTTACTGTGAAATCTATTGGGGAGGACTATTGGGTGATGCAAAGTGTTGTTTTTGCGCCAAATGTACCTTTTGGAATTGAGGCCAAAAAGTTCAACCTTGGTCTCGTCAGACCATAACACACTTTCCCACATGCTTTTGGGAGACTTGATGCATTGTTTTGCAAATTTTGCCGGGCCTGGATGTTTTTCTTTGTAAGAAACTGCTTCTGTCTTGCAACCCTACCCCATAGGCCAGACATATGGAGAATAAGGGAGATCGTTGTCGCATGTAGTACACAACCAGTACTTGCTAGAAATTCCTGCAGCTCCGTCAGTGTTGCTGGTGATCTCTTGGCAGCCTCCCTGACCAGTTTTCATCCTGTCTTTTCATCAGTTTTGAAGGGACGTCCAGTTGTTTGCAACGTCACTGTTGTCCAGTATTTTCTCCATTTTTGGTGACGGTCTTCACTGTGTTCCATGGTATATATCCAATGCTGTAGAAATTTTTTTGTATACTTCTGATTGATGCCTTTCAACAATGAGATCCCTTTGATGCTTTGTAAGCTCTCTGCGAACCGTGGCTTTTGCTGTAGCAGGCAACTGAGTAAGTGTCAGGAAAGCCCTACTAGGACAGCTGAACTTTATTTGGGGTTAATCAGAGTCTCATTAATTAATGGCAGGTGTGTACCCAAGAAGACTGAATGCTGTAATTAAAGCAAAAGGTACTTCAACAAAGTATTAGTTTAAGGGTGTGCACACTTATGCAACCAGCTTATTGTACATTTTTTATTTTTTGTATTTTTTCCCCTAACATTTGTTTGTTTTTCAGTTGAATTGTACAGGTTACAGGTTACATTAACTTTTGAAATTATTTAATGTGGTCTCATTTTTTTATATCACAAAAACCTGGCATATTTTAACAGGGGTGTGTACACTTTTTATATCCACTGTATGTGATTAAGAGGTTCAGCTACTGGCCTTCAAAAAAGCTGCAACTTCATCCTGACAATTTCTACTTTGGAGGGAAACTGACCAGTCAGATTGCTAATTATGAATGAGTCACTGGGAAATTTAGTGCATTCCACCTAAATGTCACATTCAGTTACATATCCCTTCTTCCTAACAGCTTTAAAAACCTCACAAACAGCCCTTTTTTCTTACCACTAACTCTGCCCTGCAAAAGAAGACGACTCTGCAGTCAACTTCCACAGACCTTTAACAAAAACAAAAGAAAAAAGGGGATTCTAGAAATAAAATGAAAAAAATAAAACTTTTACTACATACACTGTAAACGTGACTACTGTAGTAAAATGCACTGTTTTGTTTAAAACTACTTTCTACAAGTACTCATAGCTTTGCTAAAATTTGATATTTTGAGTTCAAATTTTCAATATACTGTTTATGAGCATTCACCAGATGAATTGTGATACAAAATTTATGCAGCTTGGATTCCGAAATGCAGTTTGTAAAACAATGACTGTGACATGACATTTGTAATTGAAATTGTGTAACAGCACTCTGAAGATCACCACTGTGAAAGTTTCATAGCAGAATTTCACACAGTTAAAAAGTATAACCTACACAACAATCGGTTAATTAAAACTGTCCGGCCACTTAAAAAAAAAAAAAAAAAAAAAACAGTATTATGAACAAATATCCATAACTCTGAGCTCAGCATACCATCTAAGGACAATTATGGCCTAAACTCTGACACCAAATGTGTATAATTTGGGTCAAAAACATGTTTGTTTGTCTTTTGGCTTTTCTCGGTTAGGGGTCGGCACAGCAGAACTCCGGTCCGCTAATGATTGGCAGTGGATTTTTATGGTGCTGAGTTGCCAGCCCGACACTCAACCTTCAAAGAAGGCACATCCATTCACACACGCATCTACCTGCATGTCTTTAAATGTCACTCGACTGCGGGGAGGGCATGCAGATTCCACACAGAAGGCTCTCCAGCCGAGAATCGAACGGGAGAACCTCTTGCTGTGAGGCAGCAATGCTAACCGCTGCACCACCGTGGTCTGCTTTGAGTCAAAAACATGATTTACCACAATTTACAGTCTTTTGAGGGACCATTTCTATTAAAGTGGTTGTGTCATTGTGCAATTCTGTTTGTAAATGCCACTTCATAGTCATTTCTGTAAATTGGGTCAAAAACATGATTTACCACAATTTACAGAAATGACTATGAAGTGGCTTTTACAAATAGAATCGCATAATGACACAAACACTTTAATAGAAATGGTCCCTCAAAAGACTGCTCCAGAAATTTCATATGCAAATTCCACATACTTAATTTATAGCTGTGTACAACAATTGATTAGTTAACATGGGCAGCATTTTTTTGCTAAACAGATGTTCATAACTCTACCAAAACTTAACATTTTTCAGTGGACCACCACTTAAAGTGTAATACTGAATTTGTATAACGTGGAACCAAAGTATAATTTATGAGCATTACTGAAATAGCATGTAGAAATAGAATTATGTAACCACACGGAACAGATTTATGGAGTTCCTAACCTGCCCAGAAAATTACATAACCAAAATTGTGCAGTTTAAAAAGTGACAATCCTGCACAGCTGTTAGTTAATTAAAATAGGTAGAGAAACTATTTTACATTAAAAATATGCTGTAAAACATAATTATCATGATATATACTATAGAATGTAAAATTCAGGCTTCAGAAATACAGATGCCAGTTTTACAAGTGCAATAAGCAGTTGGGGGTGGTAGTACTACAGATTACTGCAATCCCAGGGAATATAAATTTGCCTTTTAAGGTGCTGCCTTATAGCACCTTTAAGTGTGTGTGGTAATATCTGTAGTGCACATCCCCTTGTGCCTTATTGCGCACATATAATATATAAGATTTCAAATAATGACTTCCTGCTTCTAATTTTAATAGGATTCTGTAATGTAACTGTAAAATGTTTCTATTTTTTCCCCTATTCTTGGTATTTCCTTTTAGGTATTGGTTCTTCTGATCTAGTATTAACTTCCTAAACATTCGGTTCCAGGCCTAGACTTCCAGGTAGAACTAGATCAAACATTGAATTAGACCAGGAAGTTGTCATCTCTAAGCAACTTGTAAGAAACAGAATGTAATGGTAATTCTGGAAGCAGGCATGGCTGTGCATGTGCAATTTCACTGATAACTTTAAGACATACTTTGCAAATGACTTTCGACAGTTCTTAGATGTTTGGTCTTTCTGTGAAAGAAAAATGCAGAACTGTTAACAGGCAGCAAAATGCTTTCTGCTTTCAGAATGAGATTCAAGGTGCCACAAAGGTATTACAGCAAGAACCAAAAGGGCCCAAAGTCACTCTAGTTTAAAAAAAAATCAAAATGGCAGCTGTTCGAACAAGGCAGAGATAACTCCTTCAGTGGATGTAGGCCGAGAGGTTGGGGGGGTGGGGGCTCACACAACCAGGGGATATTGTGGGCTCCTTTCTGACAGGATGGTCGTGACATAGTCCATTATACCTTCCCTCAGGCTAAATGACTGGATTAGCTGTGCAGATCTTCAGGGCATCTATCCCCACATCAAGATAGCCAAAGTGCTTCAAAGATATCTACACCTCTGTGTCTGAGTCAGTCATTTTTCAATTCAGAGCCCCACCATTCAGTATCCCCATATCCCCCCAGGTTTTCAAGTGCATAGCAGTTGTAGCAGCTCACCTATGCCTTCAAGGAATCAGTCTCTTCACTTATCTGTAATAACTAGCTCATAGCTACCCCAATAATGTAGCCACTGATCAAGGCAAAGAACTGTTTGCTACAGCTCTGTCTGTTCTCGAGCATTTCAGTAAACTAACAGAAGTTATTCTTGCACCCAATTCAAATTATTCAATTCAGTAGTGTCCCTTCCAGCAGACACAATTGAAATACAGAATTAGCCATTCAATGCTAGCTGCCATAGTCCTCAAGGTTTTAGGTCTAATTGCCTAATTTATCGTAATAGTACAATTTGCTCGCAATCATATTTGAAAGCTGCAGTGAAATTGTCTCCACTTTGTCAACCCCTTTCAGCTTAGATGATTATAAACAATGTTTGCAAACAATATGTACCGTGGTGGCTAGATTCTTCTTAAATACATTCTAGCAGACAATTTGTTCTTCACCCTCTGGCAGTGGTGGTCACCACAGACATCTCCTCCCTTTGATTGGGGGGGGGGGGCATTGCAAGAGGAAGATGGTCTAAAGGTTAAGGAGTCCAGAAGAAGACAGCCTTTACATCAATGTCAGAAATGACAGCAGTTCTCCTAGCATTGCAGGAACTTCAGGATTGCCTTGGGTCTTCCTATTGAAATAGACAATATGATGTGGTTGATATATCAGCAAGCAAGGAGGGACCAGGTCATATCAGGAATCATTGAGGGTTTGGCATTGGACAGTAGCCTTGCATCGTTTTCTAGTGGCAACACACATTCCAGGGGTACTGAGTTGCATTGCAGACAGGTTAAGCAGGTTGACTCTAATGCTCCACAAGTGTTCTCTCAATCCAGCAGTGGTACGGTATATATTCCATCATTGGGTCACCCTTGCTGTAATCTGTTTGCTTCCCCAGGCAATACCAAGTGCAGAAGTATTTCTCCATGATCCTGCCACACTGATAGTCCCCAAGGAATGTGGTTACAGTAGCCCCTTGGACTTCTGTATGCTTTTCCACTCTTACCCCTTGTGACGCCCCACCACTGGACTAGTAATCAAGGAGCCTCAACCCTCACCAATGGCAGCAATGAGAGGTGTACATTGAGAGGATGACACAGGTACATGCAGTATTACCAGATGCAACTCTCTGCATCAAGTGCAATATCCCTTTAGAGCACACAGACCACAGTCAGACTGGGGCTGGTTTCTCCCTCTTTCTCCAGATCTCCAGTGAGACTCCCCACTGGCACAACTATAGAGTTGAGATCTCTGCTGAGTGGCCAAGCCAATACCTCCAGCACCCTCTCTGTCCAACCAGTGCTTTGTGTCCCTGCCCAAGTAGCTAACGCACACACACAGATACATATCTGGGAAAGGCTGGCGCAGGTTTACTAGCTATGCTCCCTTTTGCCCAGACTATAAGGTAGTTATCACTGCTACCAGCCAGCTCCTTATCAGTTACTTTAAGGCCCTTAACAAAGGGTGTCAAATCTTCCTGTGTAATGTTACTATCAATACAAATGGTAGTTTGCCCGAGAGCAAGGCTATGACGAGTGGCCCACACAGTGTCATCAAATAAATATGCAGGTACTCTCGGAACTTAAATATCTCTAGACAGATCAGCCACAAAGAAATGTTTAAATGTATTTAATAATAAAAGAGCAAGGCAGTACTAAATATACATTTGCAGTGACATCAGAGTTCAAAATCACAGGAAATGTATAAAACAACATTGCAGGACAGTCTCAAATAAAGAAAAATAGCTAAGCTAAGCTTTGCTATGTTCCTGACTATATGTAAGAGAATTACTATTACCCAAGAACTTACTACAGAGCAAGCCAGGTGTGGTGAATGGATCTTCTCTAGTTGTTGGCAGATCAAAGACAGAGTACAGAATGCTGTGTGTCTCTCATTTTCTTCAGCTTCCAGACGTCTCAGTCTCTCTGCTGATTCTGATGCCATCTGTTTCTGCTGTTCTTTAGCCTCTAAATGCCTCAATCTCTCTGCTGATTCTAGTTCTGTGTGGCGCCCAGTTCAAGTTTCTAACTCCAGACGGAGTTTTAAGTCCTCTGAAGCAAAGTTGAACTGTCCATTTTGTGAGAGTTTAACATCCCCAAGTCCAGTCTGGTTGTCTTCGTG
>NC_056743.1:312728622-312743622 GCF_019279795.1 Protopterus annectens | reverse complement strand
TAGTCTACAAAGAAATAAGTCATGCAACAAAGTCAGAATAGTGAGCAAAAAGCAGTTCTTAGTCCTATCCCTCCACTGACAGGCCAGTATTATTCTATTACTCAACTTCATTTAGCTAATAGAATGACAGGTTTTGCATCAACAAACCTCATCATCTAAAGAAAAAGAAGCACAGAACTCCTATGTCTTGCACTTTTGACGGACTATAATCAAAACTGGTTTACCAGGAACTGAAAGAGAAAAATGTGATGGAAATGCCTCAACTTCCCAGCACAAGAAATACGGACAAAGTCAAAAATAATGAAGAGATAAAGGCTGAAAACCACACATTTTATGTTGAACATGTGAAGATATGTGCAGGCTGCCAGCCTAGCCAGATCGAATTTTGTAGATAATTCTGTCATTTGTAAATATTAATATAAGCCACAGGCTTGTTCTCTTAAATGGGGAAAAAAATGGTGCTAAATGTTGAACATCAAAAATGTAACAGTGCACTCTGCTGGAAGAAAGCTGATGAGCCTTAAAGACTGTTTGATCTCAAGCTCAGATCCGTGATGTCTAAACCAGCAGATTTTCTATTATTTTGAGACTGGAGTTAATTGCTAAAATTTGCATTTATAATGTCTTTATTGCTGTAGCTTCCTGACCAGGTGCAAGATCAAAAGTGCTGCTAAACTGTTTCAGATTGCATCAGCAATCTGAAATGCATTAGTAGTACTGTGTTATCAATTTAAGGAGAGAGAGAGATTTGGGGCATTTTGCATTTGCCTTCAGAACATCCAACATCGCCAGCACTGTCTTGCTCTATATGCAAGTTTATTTTAGAACTGTATTTGCTCTTAGAAATAGCTAGGAAATAGGAAGATTAGACTAGTTTTCTGTATTTATGTCCGAACTATTCTGTATTTTAAGCATTTTCCTGTGATATCTGAACTCTTGACTAGCACTGTGTACTAAGAAGTATTGTCTTGTGTTATTATTTATTAAATATTTTTAAACATTTCAACTGTGGCTGTTTTTATGTAGAGATGATTTAAGCTCTAGAGTACATTGCACATATATATTGATACTGTACTAAGCCACTCCAGTAACCCTTGCTGTTCAGTTACACTTAACATTTGGATAATAATCTTGCACAGTAATAATTGGACACCCTTTTTAGGGCAGCCACAGTAGTGCAGCAGTTAGCATTGCCACCTCACAGCAAGAGGTTCTCTGGTTCAATCCTCGGTTGGGGTGCCTTTCTGTGTGGAGTCTGCATGTCCTCCCTGTAGTCACATGGGTTTCCTCCGGGTGCTCCGGTTTCCTCCCACATTCCAAAGACATGCTGTAGGTGGATTGGGCACACTCTAAATTGGCCCTAGGTGTGAGGTGAGTGCGTGCGTGTGCCTTCTGTGGAATGTTGGGCGTCAGGCTGGCAACTCAACACCATTGAACTCCTCTGCCAATCATGAGTGGACAGGTGATCCACTGTGGTGACCCCTAACTGGTAAAAGTCAAAAGAAGAAGAATTGGACACCCTTTGATAAGGGCCTTATTAGTAGCTGATACTAGTGGTTGGCGGCAGTGATTTCTACCTTGTAGCCTGGCAGAGAAGGAGGCATAGCTGGAAAACCTGTGCCAGCCTTCCCAAGGAGTGTGTGTTTGTATACAACTCCAATCTCAGTGTGTGTGTGTGTGTGTCAGCTACGTGGGCAGGGACATTATCTTAAACTCGGAGCTGTGATGTCTATTGTTTTGAGACCAGAGTTAATTGCTTGAATTTGCATGTATAATGTCTTTTATTGCTGTAGCTTCCTGACCAGGTGCAAGATCGAAATGGCTACTAAATGCTGAGTTTCTGTTAGTCTGGGAACCAGAGAAAACATGCTGTAATCTGAAATGTGTCGGTAGTACTGTTATCAATTTAAGGACAGAGAGACGGCGCAAATCAGGGCATTTGGCATTTGCCTTCAGACCATCTAGCATCACCAGTACCATCTTGCTCTATATGTAAGTTTATTTTAGAACTGTGTTTGCTCTTAGAAATAGCTAGGAAATGGGAAGATAAGACTAGTTTTCTGTATTGATGTCAGAACTATTCTACTGTATTATTTTAAGCATTTTCCTGTGATCTCTGAACTCTTGACTAGCACTGTGTAGTAAGAAGTATTGTGTTATGTTATTAATTATTAAATATTTTTAAACCTTTCAACTGTGGCTGTTTTATGTGGAGATAATTTAAGCTCTAGAGTACATTGCATGTATGTAGTGATACTGTACTAAGCCACTCCAATAAGCCTTGCTGTTCAGTTACCATTTAGATAATAATATTGCACAGTAATAATTGGACACCCTTTGATAAGGGCCTTATTAGTAGCTGATATTGGGGGTTGATGGCAATGATTTCTACCTTATAGCCTGGCAGAGAAGGGGCATAGCTGTAGAACCTGTGCCAGCCTTCCCCAGGTGTGTGTTTGTGTGTATATAACTCGTATCTCAAAGTGTGTGTCAGCTACTTGGGCAGGGACACAAAGCACTGGTTGGACAGAGACTGTGCTGGAGGTTTTAGCTTGACCAATAAGCTGAGATCTACACCCTATAGCTGTACCAGTGGGGAGTCTTACTGGGGACCTGGAGAGAAAGGGAGAACCCCCCCCCCCCAGACTGACTGTGATCTTTGTGTGCTCTTAAGGAAAATTGTACTTTTACTGTGTGTGTGTATTTGTTATCCTTCCCAATGTGGACACCCCTCACTGGTGTTAGTGGTGAGGATTGAGGCTCCTTGATTGCTGGGCCAGTGCATGGGTGCCTCAGAACAGACCAAAAGTATGCAGCAAAGATCTGGATGGTTGAGAGAGATGCAGAGCCAAGATCAGGGACAGGGAAAGCAAAATCGGGCACATTTTGCAAAGTCGGGTTCAGCAGAAGACTAGCAAAAAGATCTGGATGTCTGCAAATACTGCTCAACCAGCAGATATTAATAATCTATTCAAAGGCTCTTAAAAAGTAGGTACATCTGCCTAAATTATGGACAGCTAATTACTATGAAATAATGCATATCCAGTACAATAACTCCACCCACTCATGACAGGGTTATGGAATATCACCACTCAAACAGATTAAAATGTTTAGAAAACGGATGTGACAAAATGATGCAAATTATAACCAGCATAATCATGTTTTTTTTTATTTAGATTAATCATACTTGATGAACTGAGATCTCTCTCAGACATGTGGAGACTCACCATACCTCTCAACCTCTTGCTGCAAGAAATCTGGACAAAGCCCAAATAAAATGGGGGTAAAGGGCCTAAAAATAGGGACAGATTTTGAATATTACTCTTATAAACTTAGAAAGTTGCTAAAACATACATTTTATGAAACATATGAAGTCTGAAACTCGGATGTATGCCATTATTTAGTAACATCAATCATCTGATCATACCACTGTTTTGCTAGAAAACCATATGAGAAACTGACCAAAAATATATGCCGAAAATCTGGACAGTTGAGAGGTATCACACACATACATACACACACTGTTCAAAACATCTAATTCCCATAACATCGAATTCCAAAATGAGACCATAACATTGAAAACCCAAAACACTGAAACTTTGCATTACAACATGGAAAACTACAAAGCACATGTAAATAACATCCCCTCCACCTATAATACCAGACTAACAAACGCACTTTTTACTATGGTTCTGTCACCCCCATAAATTAAATATACCAATTCCGACATCGCCCTACAATGGAAAAGTTAATTTCCTAATCCCACTGCATTGCGATCACCATACAGAATGTACACACAATGTCTAAATCACTTATCATACAGATCAACACAGAGGAAAAAGTGCATGTCGCCGCATGAAATTTCGATACTCAAGCTCGTACCATAAGAATTATAGTTTACAGAAGGAAGATGAATAATGATCTAAAAACACCGAAAATAGAAATCAAACTAAGATAGTAAAAATACAAGATTAACTGATTAAACTATAACATTTACATGTTTAATGATATACTACTCTGTGTTGTACACTTTCAAAGTTTATGGTCTGTGTTTTGAGTTTCGATGTTATGAGAATTAGATGTTTTGAAGGGGACGGGGACACAGACACACTATGCTGCCTTAAGATAGCAACTACTGAAAAGCTATGTTGACCACAAAGATGATGGGATGACTGGAAGAGAAGTTGTAGAAAGGAAAACCTCTGAATCTGGATTTGTTCATCTCCGAAAAGGAAACTGAATTAAACTGAATAATACTTAAAATACAGTATCATTTTGCCAAGTAAGGTAGGCTTCCTAACCTCATAAGTGATCATCTTCCAACAGTTATATCAGGAAGTAAACTCATATCCTCAGTCTTTTCTACTAAGAACCATCCATTCTCTAGAAATAATTGGTACTGAGCAAGTGAAGTAAACTTGGAGACACTAAAGAACTTCCATCAATAAATCCAACAAAAGGAATTGCATTTGGCACCCATGCTGCAAAAAGAAAACCGGAATTGAACCAACATTTTCCCATGTCAATAAGATTGCAGACACTTAATGATCGATATAAAGTCAACCTTGATAACTTGTAATAAAATGGGAGCTGAGCATCACAGTGACCAATCACACACAAATGCACCAACAAATATTGCTTGGCGACTGAACTTATTTCTGTACAGGTCAGAATACCCCTTGATATTTCAGTTGCTAGAAAAGCAATAACTGCAAATACACTAAATGAAAAAAATCCTCACCAGTAACGGTTTTCACTTGGGTCAGATTAGGAGATGGTCTGCACATTGAGCAAATATTTCTTTACCACTGTAGGGCTTGGTTCAAGAGATGCCAATATTTATAGCAGAGACATAATCCACTGTTTTTCCTTCAAAATTCTAGATCTATTGATAGTGAGACACAGATCCACTACAAAGTGAAAAAACACAACTCTGATTCGTTATCTTCCTTTCCTTAGCCTGCCTCATCTTCCTTTCCTTAGCCTGCCTCTGTAAGACAGACATCCCCATAAATTCCCCTTCCTTAGTATCTTAATTGTTAATTATGTAAAATGTAACTGGACCACATTTAAAGTCACTTGAAAAAAAAAGGGTAATGGTATTTTTATTCATTTTATTTTACATATTTATTGACTAGGTAAGCTACTTGAACAAATTGTCTCTTTCCAGGAGTGGTGTGGGAGCCCTGTCTTGTTAATAGACTTGCTCATAGTTAAAAATAAAGCAAAATAAGGTGAAAAAAAAATCCGGCCCTTTATCCTGGGCAAGGAAGGCATTTCATTAAATGGCCTGCCAGTTAGAGAAGCTAAAAATTGTAAACCAGCTAGCACCATAAATCCAAAGTATTGGAAAAGAGTTGCACATTGGCAATCTCAGTGAACATTAAATATCTCCAAATCCTATGCATGTCTGAATAAAATAAAAAGGGCATGTTTCAAATAAGCATATGTTCTCAACATGATTTTTTTTTTTTTTTTATCTGAGTGTAAATTGTTACAGACCTATTTTACTTCTCATCATGTTTAACAGCCTAGCCCCATCCCACTTTTATATATATATATAAAAAAAAAAAAGTCTGCAGCAGCCCTTAAAATCTCATTTTGTGGTTTTGCATTAAACCTCATCTATCTGTCTCATTAAATGTACTAGCTGGCTTTACTCTTGGCAATTAGTTCTATAAATTTATCTTTTTCCTCTTCACTTACTAGCAAAGTCTAACTATACTACTGCTGGTATGTACATGTTGGTGAAGCTTTCACAAAGCATAGATACCATGCTGTGATAGACATAACCTTTTTTAAAATATTGCAATAACTAACTTATTTTTCCATCCACATACAACAGGTTTGTCATTACCTGCATTTTATCTACCTAATTTCACTGCTCATTAGGGCTTATACCATCCAATTGCCTGATTCCATTACAGGACTCAAATTAGTGACACTGCAAGAAGAGGGTTGGGAGGCTGGCCTAGTGGTTAAGGTGTTTGCCTTACAAAGACAAGGTGCAAGGTTTGAGCCTCACAAGGGATAATTGGCTAGACTTACAATGGCTTGCAAGGGCAGTTAGCCTACTACTAACCTATGAACCTATAGGGGGAAAAAAAAAAAAGCAACGAATCCCATCAAAAGAAAAATAAAACATTGACATAATTCCCCTTCATGAAATTCTGCTTTGCCTGTTCTAGACACAATCTGAAAATTAGAATGTACCACCAAAAGCAGTACAAATGAAAAGTATTGTCAGTAACAAAAAAAAAGCCAAAACACCATCGGCAATCTTTCTCTTTCCACCAGACACACTGTCCTGCTCATGATACACACAATTTATTGTCAAGATAAATCGTGGATGGGTGAAGCAGGAGGCCAACAAATCAAATGGCCAAATTTGTAGTGTGCCACTCTCTCTCGTTGGGATGCATTTCCGGCATTTATTTTATATATTATGTGTGTGTGTATATATATATATATAATGTGTATATATATATAATATATATATATAATATATATATATATATATATATATATATATATATATATATATATATATATACATACATTATAAAATACCCATGCAAAAGAAGTGAGCGACACTGTAGGAAGCCTCCTAGTTGGCCTATGCCAAAGACCAGCCATGACTATATCCATGATGAACTGGAACACACTAGTCTGAAAGCATCATACACGCACTGTTTTTGGGAGCTAGGTAGTACAAAGGTTATTCACTTCATTCTCATATGTAATGACAAAAATATTTACTGTTTGGATACTGACATTATACATTTGAATAATTGTCTTCAGGACTGTGTCAAATGCCAGTGTATGTAATGTATACCAGCTCAATTCACTGCCCATAAGTGTGGTCTGCATTCCTGTGTTTACGTTCTCAAAAAGAAATTCTATTGTTGGTGAATTTGGATTAAGGAATCCAATAAAAGTACAAATATACATGCTTTCACATCAAGTGATGCTTTGTCAAGTATCAAACTACAAAGAACTCCAATGTCCATGAACAGTCATATGATGCATTCCAACCAGTTGTTTCTCTTTGCATTTAAACTGCTCAAAGTATAGAGATGCATGGAACACAATGTTGCAGCATTCATTTATAAATTAAATATATAATGTACTGTATATGAGTCTAATTTACATAGTCTAATTTCCACACTCAGAAGTGTGTGTGTGTGTGTGTGTGTGTGTGTATATATGTATGTATGTGTGTGTGTATATATGTGTGTGTGTGTGTATATATGTATGTATGTGTGTGTGTGTGTGTATATATATATATATATATATATATATATATATATATATATATATATATATATATATATATATAAAATATAATCTTCACTTCAAAATGTTGACTTTCCAAAACTTTGAATTTCATGAATGTCGAATTTCCAAAACTTTGAATTTCATATGGTTGAGACCATATGATCGAAGTTTTGAAATCTCAAAACTCTGAAATGAATTAAAAAAAGATACAAAACCAAGTTTCTCAACTTTTTTGCAGGGAGCAAGCCCCCTGCACACCGCTGCTACTTAACGATAACAACTCCGGGATCGCACTACAGTAAGGAAAAGGGAAATTTCCTGTTCTGTGCTGTATGCAGATCTCCATTCAGAATTTCGAGCTTTCAAAACTTCGATCATATGGTCTTGACCATATAAAATTCAAAGTTCTTTAACTCTGATGGAAACCCATTTTATATATATATATATATATATATATATATATATATATAACTCTGATGGAAACCCATTTTATATATATATAAAATATATGAATGCAAAGTGATCTCTGACACAGGTTTTTACATACGAAGTTGTTAACAATGGCCCATTTTAATACTTTGCATGTCAATATCTAGAGCAGTTGTTACTGTATAGCTAGAATTCCCAGTTTATTAATTTGTTCTTCCTTAAGGAAAGCATACACTATCCATAAGGCTGGAAGACTACATTTCCTTAGTATTAGGTTCCTAATACTAAGGAAATGTAGTCTTCCAGCCTTATGGATAGTGTATGCTTTCCTTAAGGAAGAACAAATTAATAAACTGGGAATTCTAGCTATACAGTAACAACTGCTCTAGATATTGACATGCAAAGTATTAAAATGGGCCATTGTTAACAACTTCGTATGTAAAAACCTGTGTCAGAGATCACTTTGCATTCTTATTAAAAATAAGAAAAGAAATTCCAGTTGTAATTGCTTGTTTAAACCATGGTTTATTAAGTTAAAACAAGAGACGAGTGCTTTTGCCCTTATCGGTGCTTCTTCAGGTCTGAGTTGTACATAAGTATTATATATAGTAATATATATTTTTCTATTTTCCATATTAATTTTATTTTATTTTACATTTGTTACCGGGATGTCTGTCTGAGCCAAAAAGGCCCTTTTTCAACAGAGGCCCGGGGAGAAAAGCTCCACATAGAAAAATTACAGATACATTTAGTTCACAAACTTAGGCCAACTAACAAACTGATAAAATACAGAAAACAGTCAGGACAAAGAAAGCGGCACTTAAACGGCAAACACATTTAATAAATGTAAAGCGTTTTTAGTTTGTGTGAAATGCACAAACTTCTTCAGACAAATAATTACATTTAGTGTCTACCTTGTATACATGAGCTGATGTCAGTTCAATGAATCAATCAAAAAGTAAGACACTAATCAACATTTAAAGAAATAGTAACCACAAAGAACCACCCACAATACAAACCATAAGGCACAATATGCCCCCTACTAAAATACTAACAAAACAACAAACTATAATTCAATGTCAATAAAAATTGAAAAACCAAAATATTAAAAATGAGAAGTAACAACTTAACGCCTAACAAGTTCATCTTGCTAAACTTTTAATCTTTAAAATACTACTGATAGAGCTTAATCCAGGCACATTGTACGCATTCATTCTAATTTGCCAAATGAGTTCAAGCTCTTCCAATTTTAATAAAAATAAGGTGAAGTCTCTCCAAAGTCACCAAATAAATCCAAAAGAGAAACTAACACAAGGAGAGGAAATGCTTCTCCAAAAACTTTAATATAGATCCACACAGCAAAAATTGATATGAACGCCTTTAATACAATTGCGTTTTCGTACCACAAAAATGGACTTCATCAGATAAAACACTTTCCATTCATCACCTCCTTTTATACAATCAATAAAAAATAAGAACCAATAAAAAACAATTAATTTCATTCAAATAAACCAATCAAATTTCATTTAAATTAGTTCATTAAATATTTATAACCAACATTAATACATTTCTTTAACATTTCTATTCATTATAAGTCATTTCTTGTCAATATGTTAATGTACTAATTCATTTATTTATGTTGAGATGTTTAAAACATTTAAAAACTGTGTATGTATAGAGACTTTAAAAAAAGTTTTTTTTAAAAAACACTTTTTGTTCGTAAACATAAATACATTCAAATATTAGAGAATGAAAATCCCCTTAGCAACACTGCCACCTTCTGTTTTAATTTTATATTACACGTTCCATGTTTAAAACTTTCCTTTTACACTTTTATAGCTCTCAATTTCAAAAGGGGGAGAATAGATATATATTCATTGAGTCCTGGGGCTTTATTTGCTTTCAAAAATATTTGCCACCATAATTCTTTGTAATCTATTGTTTCCTCCCAGGGACCTCCTCTAACATCACTCTTAATTTGATCCAGGACAAAAAAATGAAATTTGTACCCCACACAGCACTTAGAATGCTTAAACAGAGCATTTGTCTCCTTCCCTCTTGTTATGTTATATGTATGTTCATATATTCTTTTTTTGAGGGTTCTTTCTGTCTTGCCCACATAGGAGTTGCACCTTTCACAGGTGACAAAATATACCAAACCCTTGGAATCACAATTGTAGTAGCCTTTGCTAGTTAACCAACGTCCTCTACTTTCCAAATAAATTTTCTCATTATTTATTATAAACTCACATTGTCTACATCTCCCACACCTATATGTTCCAACTTTCTCTCTACTACCCCTTTCTCCATCTTTATACAAATTCTTCCTCGTTTCCAATATACCCTTTATACTAATGGAGTTCCTAAAAACTATCTTAGGTGTTCTTTGAGGAAGTCCTTCCAAGTCTGTAAGTAGGGTAAATTTCTCCCATTCTTTTTGAAATATTGCCCTAGTATTACTATTTAATGTGTTATATTCTAATATAAGGGCTTGTTGAAAGTCCCTATTAAATTCTGTCCCTTCCCTTTTCAACTCCCAATTTTGGTTTTTATCTTCCTTTTCACCTTGGATGGACTTAAATTTGTCCACACTTCCTTTTTCCACTTCCAATCTCAATTTTTTTAACAAACTCCTTAGGGTATTCCCTTTCCAGAAACATTTTTTCTAATAGGTCACACACTTTTATAAAATCTTCATTGTTACTAGTCATCCGTGACCCTCTAACAAATTGTCCTTTCACAAGGTTTCGCTTACAATGGCTAGGATAAAATGCAAATAGGAATTTACGTATGTAGGTTTCCTAAACACTCTAGTTTCCAAGGAATTATTTGCTTTATATATTTCTATATCAAGATATTGAATATTTTTTTCTGATATCACCGATGTAAATTTAAGAAATTCAGTGGTTCCACTAATATTTATATATAGAGCAACTTTCATTTAATCCAGGCACATTGTACGCATTCATTCTAATTTGCAAAATGAGTTCAAGCTCTTCCAATTTTAAGCTGACTGGGCCCCCTGTTGGGTTCTGAATGGCCTGGTCAATCACCATGAATTTAAAATTGTGGTCTGGGTGACAAACCTGTTTAGCCAAAGCATTTTCAGGTTTATTTTTTGTAATGGCATAAATGTGCTCGTAAATGCGATCGCGGCGCTGTCTCTCTGTCTTGCCGATGTAAAATGCTAAGCAGCTCTGACACTGGGCTAAGTAAATTATCATTTTAGAGTTGCAATTAACTCTGTCCTTCAACTTTATTTTTTTATACTTGTTACCTCGACAACATCTTTATATTGTTAGACGGTGACAGTACACTTAGTGACAAGGTTATAGACTACTTCATCAAGTCTACGCATTTTTTACAGTTCACTTTTACATTGAGTACTGTAGCCATAGCTTACTTTGATATCCAGTTAAACAAGGACCTAATTCTTCAGAATTTCACTGCTAGAATTCATAGGAAGAGTACATATTCTAACTCTTTCTTACATTATTCCAGTTGTCACCCTTACCACCAGAAGCGAGCTGTTAAGGGCCAACTAGTGAGGGCAGCCCATATCCTCACTCTTGACGACGATTTTTATGCTGAATGTTCCTTTTTAAAGAACATGTTTCTCCACCGAGGCTACCCAGACCAAATGGTCAGTGACATCATAGAAGAGGTTTCTAACAAACGTCTCCGTGTTTACAAACCAGTTCTGGACAGTGTACACACACACCAACACAATGACATTTTTGGTACATCACTGACTCAAGGTTCTATTGTCTCACCAGACTTAGACCTCCAAGGACCCACGTTTATTACAACTTACAACATGAACAGCAAGGACTGTTTTGAGATCCTACGCAAAAACTGGGTAACCTTTAGGAGTGACCCTAGTGTGTTTCAGAGAGTAGGTGATCAGCCAAAAGTGACTTGTAGGAAAGCTAAAAACCTTAAAGTATTTTTTGAACAACACAAGCTGGGACCAAGTAGATCTGTTGGTATGTACAAATGTCAATCTTGTAATTATTGTCAATATTTTATGGAATCTAACAGGTTTAAGGTAGATGGCCAATTCTACATCTTGAAGCACAGAGTTAATTGTAACTCTAAAATGATAATTTACTTAGTCCAGTGTCAGAGCTGCTTAGCTTTTTACATCGGCAAGACAGAGACGCCTCCGTGATCGCATTTACGAGCACATTTATGCCATTGCAAAAAATGAACCTGAAAATGCTTTGGCTAAACATGTTTCTTGTCACCCAGACCACAATTTTAAATTCATGGTGATTGACCAGGCCATTCAGAACCCAAGAGGGGGCCCAGTCGGCTTAAAATTGGAAGAGCTTGAACTCATTTGGCAAATTAGATTGAATGCGTACAATGTGCCTGGATTAAATGAAAGCTGCTCTCAGTAGTATTTTAAAGATTAAAAGTTTAGCAAGATGAACTTGTTGGGTGTTATTTAACTTTAAGTTTTTACTTCTCATTTTTAATATTTTAGTTTTTCAATTTTTATTGACCTTGAATTATAGTTTGTTGTTTTGTTAGTATTTTAGTAGGGGGCATATTGTGCCTTATGGTTTGTATTGTGGGTGGTTCTTTGTGGTTACTATTTCTTTAAATGTTGATTAGTGTCTTACTTTTTGATTGTCATTGAACTGACATCAGTTCATGTATATAAGGTAGATACTAAATGTAATTATTTGTCTGAAGAAGTTTGTGCATTTCACACAAACGAAAAGCGCTTTACATTTATTAAATTTATTTGTTTGCCATTTAAGTGCCGCTTTCTTTGTCCTGACTCTGTTTAGATACATTTAGTTCTTTAGACATAATCAGTATACACACAAATTACAAAAGACTTTAAAGTGGTATGCAGCGCATAAACAGTTGCAGTGGAAAGAACAAACGGAGATATTAATTTAAAAATAAAGGTAATTTAATAGATTTGTGGTGTACAGCTGAAATTTGGAACATAGGTAGAATACATACATAGTACACAGGAACAGTACGTACATTGTAGATAAGCCAGTGTTTGTGAGTAAGATTGAAAACTATTATCAAGTAATCTAGGTTTAGTATGTAATGCATGTAAATTACAACAAAGGCTATACTCCAACAGCACTTGGTCAGATTCTATGACAGTGACTGGAACAGTGATAAATTCACAGCTTGCATCTTTGTCATTATTAACTCCTAATACAAGTAAGTACAAAGTTATTTTATGTCTTGCTATTGATCAGTGGCTAGGTACAATGTTAAATAACAATGCAGGCATCAGGTCTTGCATTTTCATTACATAAATATAGCATATAATGAAACAGATGGCACAGTGACACTACACTCCTTGTAAAATGCTGTTTTGGGAAAGGGGAAGAGACTGATGGTTAACAGAATTCAAAAACAGAGGTCTGCTTTTAAGGGCAGGGATGCAACTATGATTAATAAACTGTGTCTGAGTCTAGGAAACTCTGAGACAGGACAGCAAAATACCCTCAGGGCTAGTATTAAGATAACTAAAAGAAAGTGAGAAGATGTGTGGTTGTCTGTCTGAGGATTCTCAGGCCCAGAAAACAGGGAAGGGTCAGAGAAGGTCCACACACAAAGACAGAGTCATGCCAAACCAAAACTACATATGTAAAAAAAAATATATATCTACAGAGACACCATACATATAGATAATATGCAAATACATAAATAGACACATGCACACATCTGCAGAAAAATGATGACCATATATATGGTTGTGTTAAGTATACATGTGTCCAACCTTGAACTCACCACAAATTGTTGTTTTAAAATGCATTTGCCCTTTTCTGGTGTTAAAATGAGGAGATTAGCACATACCACCATGGTAGGTCATACTATTGATAGACATATCAAACTATGAACAATTAATCCTCATATCAAGTATTAATGAGCCACAATGGAAGGAAAAGTAATGATAAAAGATCTAGCTTAAATTTCATATAAAAAATAAACCTCTAGTACTAAAGATAAAAGATGAAATTAAACTCAAACATAGGAATGAAATACTATAGCTACAATAAAAAACAAAAATAAACAAAAACACTTGTATTTTTGGGTTATAATAAAAGTTGCTATTTTCCAGTTTCTTTAATTTGAGTATGCTCTTAATGGAACATGTCTGAGTCTAGGCTTCCGTCGAATCTGATAAGAGTTCTTTTTTTTCTCTAGTTTTGCATTCAGATTGCCTTGTATTGAGCCCAATTTGAGTCATTCAGTGACATGGAAAAAAAATTGTTCATAGTTCCTGCAGACCTGAGTATCGGACCTTTCAAGCATACCGAATTCCTTGGTATTTACTGGTTGGAGGACAAAATGATAGGGTAAATTTACTGGTTTTGAGGACAAAATAATAGGGTGCCATAAATTCCTGAGTAGCCCCTTTAATTCCCATTTATTTATGTATTTGTGTTAATGCACCTCTATATTTATGGCTGACATCACCATGTATCACCAGCTTACAGGGGCATGCGTGATGTTATGGGCTTCATTGGACTCTGTCATATTGGGAATATAGTCCATCCAGCACCCACCCACATGCCATGGGCTCCCATCCCAGGTAAGAAATCTATTTCAAAATGCTGATTGGGAGCAACAGCTATTTTATTTAAGCAGATGGCCACCACTCCAGTGTATCATTAGCTGTTGGCTTTCAGTCTATTACTCTCTGCGTTTTATTTAAGCAGTGGTTAGCTTTCTAATAACATCAGCTATTTTAAGTTCATTGGTGTATTAAGCAGTGTTAGCAGAGTTGGTGTGTGATTTAAATGTGCAGTGGCAGCAGCTACTTTAGTGTGTGTGTGTGTGTGTGTGTGTGTGTGTGTGTGTGTGTGTGTGTAAAATGCCCCAGTTAGGTATAACTGGTCATTAAGAGTTCCTCAAACCCCAAACCTTAAGTACAAGGGGCAAGAGCCTAAAGTCTCTACCCAATTCACCATTTGTGATTCAGGTCTGGAAAATACTTTTGGTCTGTTCCTCTTAAAAGTTGTGGTTTTCTGGCAAATCAGTGAGAATTGAATTCCCTAAATAATGAAAGCCATTTTAAATGCCAGTCTTCTGTCTTTCAGGAAAGGCATGGTAACACATTTTATTCTAGCAACTTTTTTAAGATTGTACAAGCAATGTTTACAATGTGTCCCTGGTTTTGGGCCTTTGCCCCCCCCCCCAATGCATTTTGGATTTTTACAGATTTCTTGTGCTGCATAGTTCTTCAGGGGGAGAGAGGTTTACTGCTAGTTATGCTATTAACAGAAACAGACTTGGCATAATAGGTAGAAT